>NC_053132.1:2657460-2662460 GCF_010015445.1 Perca fluviatilis
AGTTGTCTGTAAATTTGGAGTGCTGTCAGTAGCAAGAAAAATGAAAACAATCTGTGCTACCTACACCGTGTTATCCTCCGGCTAGAATTAGCACCCAACGGGCCTAAACAGGGCAAGTTTTAAACGTGTTTGTAGCCTCTAACCATGCTCGAAATGGCATTACAAGTGCCTACCCATGTGCAGTGATTCCTTCCGAGGGGACACAGCGAATCTGACTGCAGTAGATGTGACAGAAGGGCTCTCTTGAGGGCTTTCACACGGGGAGCGACTCTTGGCCTGCGTAGTCGCATGGATCTCATGTGAACAAACAGGCGGACAACGCTCCGCGATTAAACGCCAGGCGATCAATGTGTGGTAACCATGGAGATTATGTGCACTGCTGTATCCCTGCCGTGTAACTGAATGAGATCAGCTGACTGTGGTATCATCTGTCCCTAATCACAGGCCGATTTATATCAAATAGTGTAAATAGGCCTACTAGTCTTTCCTTTCCACGGACTGTTTTATGGGATTGCGCCCGCTTGTCGCATTGCCTGTCAAACACACACAGTCAAAACCATGTGTATTTTTTAGTTATATATGAGAAGGGATATTTTCTTTTGAATCTCAAAATATTCTTTTAGATTAGGCTAGTTCTACATCCATGAATTTCTCAAAGTAAAACTTCACTTTGTTTTCAAGAAAGAAATGCTGATATATATTAAAACAATAACTTTAGCTCTTCCCTATTTCATTCAAGTGTATTTTTGTATGTATCTGGTTAAAAAAAAATACTGTTTATTTAGACAATTGTCTCTCTCTCTCTCTCTCTCTCTCTCTCAACTGTGTGTAATATGAGAACATTTGTCGGTAAATCAAATATGGACGTGCTCGCATTGTGTCATCCACCAGCGGAAGCGTTTTTTGGTCCAGTGTGGCGCAGTGCATTCTGGTAGTTGTAGGTTTTCTACACTTCCTCTTGAGCAATAGTTTTTTTCTTGTTTTTCTCTGGTCATGTAACACAAATTTTAAAATGTATTTAAGACAGCCCAGTTTTATGAGAAGGTAATCTTCCCAGCAGTGACACACTTCTTTAAGCAGCTGTGATGGCTCAGAAAAACAGGAAATGAAAACAGGGAGGCAACATTTGGAGACTCTAGGATGCTGATTTCTATTTTTCTGACTTACTGTATAACAGACTTTAATATGTTATTGGACAAAAAATCAGCAGATGAATCAATAATGAGAGTATTAACACTGCATCAGACAGCCTGTTGTCCTCTGCTCTGTCAAGTGTAAAATGGAGTCTGGCACACCTTTACCTTTCAGTCCCCTCCCTGTTTTGCTCCTCCCTTCAGTTTACACACAAGAACAAACTGTCTCTTAAAGTTACACACAGTCCATGAACACTTTACAGGAAGACAGAAACAAACAGACAACTGGGGCATGTTTAATCTCAAAAAAGCTTCAAAAACATCAGGGATTTTCATATTTTGACCCAGAAAAACTAAAAAAGAGGAACAATACACAGTGTCTGCAATGATATATTTACTAAACAACAACAACTTGTAACTGAGAAACCTTTAAATGCTACATTTCAAATGTTCAGAATCCATCACTTAATTCATTCATTATTATAGTTGAATTCTTTTAGGAATAATGCATGACATATTTTTAAATGAGCATTTTGGAAAAAGTTCACGTACCCCCTGTATTTGCATTTTGCAGAACTGTTTTTAAGTACATATTAACAATGGAAAGCAATTCTTACCAGTGTATCTTGATTGGGAATCAAATGAATGCAAAGAAAGTGACTTAATGAACTTGACTTTAAGATTTGTATTTGTTTATTATTTATTTATTTACTGTAAACAAAAGAAAAATGTGTGAATCTAGTCACACATGTGAATCTAGAGTCAATATAGTGTGCAGTAACTCCTAAAAAGTTTTGATAACTCACTGACGTCCAGTGATCACATTGCATCACTTTGCAGCAGTTCTAGTTTGGCTGCTTTCTCCGTGTCTTACAGGCCACCCATTTCACAAGAGCTGGAGTCATTTTTGGGGGATTTGGTTTCATCAACAGGTCGGCGACTAGCACTCTCCAAAATAGTGCTTTGCCTGAGCCCACTAGCATCAACCTGAGTCACGATAACTGGACTATGCGTAGCTGTAGGCGGTAGCTCAAGCTTGACGTGCTTTGGTGATATTTTAATTCGGCTTTACACATTAATGTGCATATGGTTTTCGACTTGTCTACGACCCGTCCGGGAGTTCTGGAAAATAAAAAGCTCCATTCAGAATTGTGTTTAATGCTGCATTTGTCCATCATGCTGCAGCCTGCAGCAGGAGGATGTGTAAGGAGGAAGTCACGAAGCCGAGTGAAGTGAAAATAAATTCAAACGCGTTATGCTTGGCCCTTAATCACATCGCAATTAATGCGTTAATGTAAACGCATTAAAACATAAACAGCCCTATATATATATATATATACATATAGTACTTTTACTGCAGTATACTGAAAGTATAACATAATATGTTTATACAGAGGTAATAAATGTGAAGATACCTTTTCAATGGAATTCCATTGCTAGGCAACAGCCTGGCCCCTTTGTTAACCCTCCGTCAGAAGATGATGTCATTCACAAACACTGTAACAGGAAATCAACTCGGAGCCAATCAGGAGCCAATTACTTTGTTTACGTTTTTTTTTTTTAAACAAAAGTACAAACAAACAATATGGCTCAAAATATTATACAGTATTATCAAGGATCAGATGCATACACAAAGAATGCAAACGTAAAACCAAATAATATAAGAATAAAACAAATACAAGAAAAATAATTAAGCTATTCTTCAGTAATAAGTACTTTTTCTATAACTTTAATAGCTTTTAGTATAGAAAACTAATGAATGGGTGAATTATATTAAAAGAAGCTTTCACTTTCACTGAATGTTTATGTTTACAACTGTTTAGTAACGTAACAGCGTGACGTAAAGCGTCTCTGATGTGATTTATAGCAAAGTACGGTGGGCGAGGTGGGTCAAAAGCGCCCTCCGCGCTCGTTCGAAGCGAAGGGGCTGCTGCTGTAGTAATGGAGGGGGTCACAGTCGGCCAGGTATTTGATGCGGAATGCATCCTCAGCAAACGGCCGAGAAAGGTAAGAGAAACCCGGACTGTCGGCCCCGCGGAGACCCGTCTCCTCTCCGGACATTTTTCTGACATCTTGTGTCTGTTTTCCGCAGGGCAAGTTTGAGTATCTGGTGAAGTGGAGAGGGTGGTCGTCTAAGTAAGTAAGCTAGCTAGCTGCTAGCCACATTACATGCTAACGACACATACACTGAAAATGGCACCAAACAATGCCAGGCACTGGCGCGGGCTTTCTCTTTACTCAGAACCGGCTGGTTAGTGTTTAACACACGGAGCGGTAGAGACACACAAAGAGCTGCTGCTGCTGCTGAAGCCGTTAATGCAACAATTATTCAAATTATTCTGACTGCCGTTTCACAACAAGCTGCTGCTGCTAATACCAGCACACATACACACACACACACACACACACACACACACACACACATACAACTACTACTACTGCTGCTGCTGCTGCTGCTAATACCAGCACACACATACACACACACACACACACACACACACACACACACACACACACACACACACATACTACTACTACTACTGCTGCTGCTGAAGCTGCTGCTGCTAATACCAGCACACACACACACACACACACACACACACACACACACACACACACACACACATACACACACACACTACTACTGCTGCTGCTGCTGCTAATACCAGCACACACACACACACACACACACACACACACACACACACACACACACACACACACACACACTACTACTACTACTACTGCTGCTGCTGCTGCTGCTAATACCAACACACACACACACACACACACTGCTGCTGCTGCTTATAACAACACACACATACACAACACACACATACACACACACACTCAAACTGCTGCTAATAACAACACACACACACACACACACACACAAACAGCTGCTAATAACAACGAACACACACACACTGCTGCTAATAACAACACACACACACACAAACAGCTAAGCACAAACAACGACACACACACACTGCTGCTAATAACAATACACACACACACACACGCTGCTGCTGCTAATACCAACACACACACACACACTGTTGCTGCTAATAACAACACACACACACACACACACTGCTGCTGCTAATAACAATATACACACACACACACACACTGCTGCTGCTAATAACAACATACACACACACACACTGCTGCTAATAGCAACACACACACACACACACACACTGTTGCTGCTAATAACAACACACACACACACGCCTACAAATAACAACACACATACACACACTGATGCTTATAACAACACACACACACACACTGCTGCTGCTAATAACAACACACATACACACTGATGCTGCTAATACCAACACACACACACACACTGTTGCTGCTAATAACAACACACACACACACACACACACTGCTGCTGCTAATAACAATATACACACACACACACTGCTGCTAATAACAACATACACACACACACACTGCGCTAAATAGCAACACACACACACACACACACACACTGTTGCTGCTAATAACAACACACACACACACACTGCTGCTGCTAATAACAACACACATACACACTGATGCTGCTTATAACAACACACACACACACTGCTACTAATAACAACACACACACACACACTGCTGCTGCTTATAACAACACACACACACACACACACACACCTGCTGCTGCTAATTCCAACACACAGAAAGACAAAGACACATACACACACACGCACACACACACACACAGAGAGACACACATACAGAGACACACACATTCTGAGAAATTAGGTATACTCTTAGGTATACTTTCATATAAAGGAGGTGTATTGACCATGGATTCCATAAATAAGTGTGAAACCTGTGGTATTAAGTTGT
>NC_053132.1:2664960-2667460 GCF_010015445.1 Perca fluviatilis
GCACTCAGCCCATTCAGCCTCCTTTTCTTATGCAGTAAACAGCTATTCTGTACAATACATTTCGTATTTATTGTTTATTTCTCATTCATGTTAAATGTTGTTTGTGTATATATGCACCATTCACCAAGGAAAATTCCACGTAGGTGTAACTCACTGTGGCAACAAACTAGGGATATGAGGAAAATATATACACGATATTACTGCCTACAAATCATCAGATGTTAAAGTGTTCTCAGTAGAGCTGCTCCTCTATACTGAATTAGTGGACTAATCGGTGGTTGGTCTTAGTCCACTTAGATCTCTGTACCCATTAGTCATGTCTGATGCTGTTTTCATGCTGAATGACTTATTTCCAAGAAACGCATGAGGCCCCCCCTTGGTAAACACCAGAATTAAAGTGGTGCTTTTAGCATGACTTTATGGAGAAACTCAGATTTACAGATCTGTCCATTAAACCAACTAATAGATTAGTCGGTACAATTGAATGAGTGTAGAGACTAAGAATTCTATAATCGAGACACAGCCTAGTTCTCAGTTCGCTGCTTCCAGTATTCTGCTAAAATACAACCAACGCTGTTGAGTTTAAAACTAATGAAAGGAAATCGCCTTTAACTTTTAACACTGAACTGAATATAAAAAAAGCTCGAAAATGAGACTTAAACTTCCACACAGAAAAGGCGTATAAAAATCTAATTGCCAAAAACAACTCTGAAAAAAAAGGTAACGAAAACATCAAAAAGTGACCAAAAACTTGAAATAATGAGAAAAAGTCCCCCAAAACTAAAAAGTAAGCAAAAAGCAAACAAAACCCCAGAAAAACATGAAAACAAAACGCCAAAATGTCCAAAAGATTGGCTAAGAAAAACTGATATTAAAGTTTTTCCCTCTTAAAAGCGCACAACAATTGTCAGAAAAAACTCAGAAAAAGAGACTACAACTTCCAGCACAAAACTGTAAGAATTCGCCAAAACAAATATCGCTAAAATGTAAAAAAAGTTACCAACAAACCTGCTGAAATAATTGCCCCAAAAATAGAAAAAGGCTAGAAAAATGTTTAAAAAATGCCCCAAAACCTTGAAAAAGCAACAACAAAAAATGCAAAAAATAACTCCAAAAATGACGACAAAATGTCAAAGTGTCCAAAAAACCCTCTGAACTAATTCGCTGCCAAAAATATCCGAGAAAGGCAAAAAAAAAAAGTAAAAAAAGGTGAACTGAAAAAGCAACAAAACGGGAAATAAATTAGTTCTTTGTCCCCTTAAAAAGGGCCAAAACAAATGAAAGAAAATCATTTCAACCCTTTTTTACTGAACAAACTGAACATTTAATTGAATATAAAAGGCAGCACTAAGAAAACTTTTTAAAGTGCAGCTTTCTACTAATAAAAAGTAGGTCTTCGTGTGATATGATGCACTGGTTCATACTCAGGCTGGATGATTAAATCTGATATATTCTGCACCCTCCAAAAAACCCTTTTTTCTGATTCTGATCGCTTTCACTCCTTACCAGCCACCATAAAGACAGCCGCCTTCGCCCTCCCTCTTCCTCGCCTTTCACGTCGGCCCCTCCTCCCTCCTCACAGGACTAAGATCACACCAAGAAGGTGAAGCCCGCCCGCCCCTCCCCTGCAGGCCGCAGAAGAGGCCGTGCAGATCGCGCTGCTAAACCCGCATCCCTCCCCCTGCAAGAAGAAGCGCTGGAGGAAGCCGCTGCACCCGGACCCGCGGGCGCCACGGCAGGCCAAGAGCCCACCACCACTGCCAACTCTTCTTCCTCCTCTCCCCCTCCCTCCTCCTCCTCCCTCCCTCCTCCACCACCACCAGGTACGGCTGCTGACACGGTAAAGAATATTATCGAATTATTTGTATCAATATTGAAAAACACACAACCCCCACATCCTAAGGAAAAGCTCATTGTGGACTGGCTCTAGTGACTAAGGTCTATATAGAGACTTCAGATACAGTATTAGGGGACCACTAAGGTCTATATAAAAGAGACCTCCAGATACAGTATTAGGAACCACTACCCTATATAAAGAACTCACATACAGTATTAGGGGGACCACTAAGGCCTATATAAAGAGACTTCAGATACAGTATTAGGGGACCACTAAGGCCTATATAAAGAGACTTCAGATACAGTATTAGGGACCACTAAGCCTATATAAAGAGACTTTAGATACAGTATTAGGGGGACCACTAAGGTCTATATAAAAGAGACTTCAGATACAGTATTAGGGGACCACTAAGCCTATATAAAGAGACTTCAGATACAGTATTAGGGGACCACTAAGGTCTTATATAAAAGAGACCTAGATACAGTAATAGGACCACTAAGTCTATATATAAAAGAGACTCTCAGATACAGTATTAGGGGACCACTAAGGTCTATATATAAAAAGAGACTCAGATACAGTATAGAAAAAAAGAAAAGAATCCACTAATCTAGTATAAAAAGAATTCAATACATATAGGACACTAAGTCTATAAAAGAATTAATA
>NC_053132.1:2672460-2689960 GCF_010015445.1 Perca fluviatilis
CACACACACATGCAGAAGATTACTAATAAAAATATTAGGGTGTAAATCCTCCATCACAACAGCAATGCTCCAAGGTCCAAACGCGCCTGGCTTTTAAAGGGAATGGGAGATGATCTCTGATTGGTTGATGAATGGGAGATGATCTCTGATTGGTTGATGAATGGGAGATGATCTCTGATTGGTTGATTGCATGTTATCCCCAAAACACACCTCTGATTAATGAAGACACTAAGGACAACCCTTTAGGACCAGGCGCCCGGCACACAGAGACCCTTTTTACCGCCAACAAACTAGTAAAAGTGGATTCGTACACGCCCTAAACACACCTGCACCAGGCGCTCCACGCTGTGCGCTCAGATCGTTAAAATAGAGCCCATCTTGTTCTTCATCTGCACTCAGCCCATTCAGCCTCCTTTTTCTTATGCTAAACAGCTATTCTGTACAATACATTTCTGTATTTATTGTTTATTTCTCATTCATGTTAAATGTTTGTTTGTGTATATATGCACCATTCACCAAGGAAAATTCCACGTAGGTGTAACTCACTGTGGCAACAAACTAGGGATATGAGGAAAATATGCGACACGATATTACTCGCGATAAATCATCAGATGTTAAAGTGTTCTCAGTAGAGCTGCTCCCTCTTACTCGATTAGTGGACTAATCGGTGGTTCTGGTCTTAGTCCACTTAGATCTCTGTACTCCATTAGTCATGTCTGATGCTGTTTTCATGCTGAATGACTTATTTCCAAGAAACGTACGAGCTCATCTCTGGTAAACACCAGAATTAAAGTGGTGCTTTTAGCATGACTCTTTGCGGAGAAACTCAGATTTACAGATCTGTCGATTAAATCAACTAATAGATTAGTCGGTACAATTGAATGAGTGTTAGTCGACTAAGAATTTCTATAATCGAGCACAGCCCTAGTTCTCAGTTCTGCTGCTTCCAGTATTCTGCTAAAATACAACCAACTGCTTGTTGAGTTTAAAACTAATGAAAGGAAATCGTCTTTAACTTTTAACACTGAACTGAATATAAAAAGCTCGGAAAATGAGACTTAAACTTCCACACAGAAAAGGCGATAAAAATTCTAATTGCCAAAAACAACTCTGAAAAAAATAGGTACGAAAACATCAAAAAGTGACCAAAAAACTTCTGAAATAATGAGAAAAAGTCCCCCAAAAACTAAAAAGTAAGCAAAAAAGCAACAAAAAAACCCCAGAAAAACATGAAAACAAAAACGTCAAAATGTCCAAAAGATTGGCGAAGAAAAAAAAACTGATATTAAGTTTTTTCCCTCTTAAAAAGCGACAACAATTGTCAGAAAAAAACTCAGAAAAAGAGACTACAACTTCAGCACAAAAACTGTAAGAATTGCCAAAAACAAATATCGCGAAAATGTAAAAAAGTTACCAACAAACCTGTGAAATAATTGCCCCCAAAAAAATGGAAAAAAGGCGAGAAAAATGTTTAAAAAATGCCCCAAAAACTCTGAAAAAAGCAACAACAAAAAATGCAAAAAATAACTCCAAAAAATGACGACAGAAATGTCAAAGTGTCCAAAAAAGCCTCTGAACTAATTGCCAAAAAATATCGAGAAAGGCGACAAAAAAAGTAAAAAAAAAGGTGAACTGAAAAAAGCAACAAAAACGGGAAAACAAATTAGTTTTTGTCCCCTTAAAAAGGGCCAAAAACAAATGAAAGGAAATCATTTCCACCTTTTTTTTACTGAACAAACTGAACATTTAATTGAATATAAAAGGCAGCACTAAGAAAACATTTTAAAGTGCAGTTTTCTACTAATAAAAAGTGTCTTTGTGATATGATGCACTGGTTCATACTGCGGTGATGATTAAATCTGATATATTCTGCAGCCCTCCAATAAAAACCCTTTTTTCTGATTCTGATCGTTTCAGCCGCCTTTACCAGCCGCCACGAAAGACAGCCGCTCCTCGTCCTCCTCTTCCTCGGGCCTTTCGTCGTCCGCCTCCTCCTCTTCCTCAGAGGACGAAGATCACACCAAGAAGGTGAAGCCCGGCCCGCGCGTCCTCCCCGTGCCGCAGAAGAGGCCGCAGATCGTGCTCGCCAAACCCGATCCTCCCTGCAAGAAGAAGCGCGGGAGGAAGCCGCTGCACCCGGACCTGCGGGCGCTACGGCAGGCCAAGAGCGGACCACCACCGCTGCCAACTCTTCCTCCTTCCCCTCCTCCCCCTCCTCCTCCTCCTCCTCCTCCTCCTCCTCCTCCACGCCACCACCAGGTACGGCTGCTCGATTACGGTAAAGAATATTATCGCGATTATTTCGGTATCAATATTGAAAAACACGATTACTCCTCACATCCTAAGGAAAGCTCATTGTGGGACTGGCTCTAGTGACTAAGGTCTATATAAAGAGACTTCAGATACAGTATTAGGGGACCACTAAGGTCTATATAAAAGAGACTTCAGATACAGTATTAGGGGACCACTAAGGCCTATATAAAGAGACTTCAGATACAGTATTAGGGGACCACTAAGGCCTATATAAAGAGACTTCAGATACAGTATTAGGGGACCACTAAGGCCTATATAAAGAGACTTCAGATACAGTATTAGGGGACCACTAAGGTCTATATAAAGAGACTTCAGATACAGTATTAGGGGACCACTAAGGCCTATATAAAGAGACTTCAGATACAGTATTAGGGGACCACTAAGGCCTATATAAAGAGACTTCAGATACAGTGTTATTGGGACCACTAAGGTCTATATAAAAGAGACTTCAGATACAGTATTAGGGGACCACTAAGGCCTATATAAAGAGACTTCAGATACAGTATTAGGGGACCACTAAGGTCTATATAAAAGAGACTTCAGATACAGTATTAGGGGACCACTAAGGTCTATAAAGAGACTTCAGATACAGTATTAGGGGACCACTAAGGTCTATATAAAGAGACTTCAGATACAGTATTAGGGGACCACTAAGGTCTATATAAAAGAGACTTCAGATACAATATTAGGGACCACTAAGGTCTATATAAAAGAGACTTCAGATACAGTATTAGGGGACCACTAAGGTCTATATAAAAGAGACTTCAGATACAGTATTAGGGGACCACTAAGGTCTATATAAAAGAGACTTCAGATACAGTATTAGAGGACCACTAAGGTCTATATAAAAGAGACTTCAGATACAGTATTAGGGGACCACTAAGGTCTATATAAAAGAGACTTCAGATACAGTATTAGGGGACCACTAAGGTCTATATAAAAGAGACTTCAGATACAGTATTAGGAGACCACTAAGGTCTATATAAAAGAGACTTCAGATACAGTATTAGGGGACCACTAAGGCCTATATAAAAGAGACTTCAGATACAGTATTAGGAGACCACTAAGGTCTATATAAAAGAGACTTCAGATACAGTATTAGGGGACCACTAAGGACTATATAAAAGAGACTTCAGATACAGTATTAGGGGACCACTAAGGTCTATATAAAAGAGACTTCAGATACAGTATTAGGGGACCACTAAGGTCTATATAAAGAGACTTCAGATACAGTATTAGGGGACCACTAAGGTCTATATAAAGAGACTTCAGATACAGTATTAGGGGACCACTAAGGTCTATATAAAGAGACTTCAGATACAGTATTAGGGGACCACTAAGGCCTATATAAAGAGACTTCAGATACAGTATTAGGGGACCACTAAGGACTATATAAAAGAGACTTCAGATACAGTATTAGGGGACCACTAAGGTCTATATAAAAGAGACTTCAGATACAGTATTAGGGGACCACTAAGGTCTATATAAAAGCATCCAATGAGCACCATGTCATGGGACCTTTAATACTTTTCCTATTTAAAGTTAATTTTTTCATTCAGAACATTACTGATGGCTGCATTCCACTTAGGAGAGGTCCTGGTATTGGTCATGCTGACTCACTGAAATATCTTACTGGGACACTTGATGGAACTGAGCCATCGTTAAGGTTATCACTGTCAGCTGTGCTTTTCCTGCTATGACAAGTCACACATAACTCTTATGTAGATACCTTCAAGTAAAGTTTAACCGAAAAATAGGAGTTCAGTGTTTCCTTTCCAGTGGGGGCAGGTCTAATCCCACTATTAATGACATTATCTTAATGCAGTCTAACTACTTCAACATGTAAATAATGGACCTAAAATACAAAAACGTGGGCGAGGGCGTTGAGCAATCGCTATCGAATCAACAACAGGTGAAAAATACAAACTCACCAAAAAATCACCAGCTAACTTAATTTAAATTTGCAAGACCTGGCTTAAATGAAGTGACAACAGAAGTTATTATACGACTTACAGTTCTCAAGGACGCACACACACACCATCTCACCTGGCTTATCATCTGGACAGCAGCTCCTTTTCAGCATCTCAGTGACCGCACTATTCTCCGACATGCACTCTGACAACGCAGCCCTGTTTCTGATACCGTGGGGGGCAACATAGAACATAGAAACATAGAAATAGAACATAGAAAATAGAACATAGAAATAGAACATAGAACATAGAAACATAGAAATAGAACATAGAAAATAGAACATAGAAATAGAACATAGAAAATAGAACATAGAAATAGAACATGGACAGAATCATGAGAATGGGACATAGAACATAGAAATAGAACATAGAAACAGGAAATAGAGACATAGAACATAGAACATGGAACATAGAACATAGAAACATAGAAATAGGAACATGAGAACATAGAAATGGGACATGGAGACATAGGAAACATGAAATGAGACATGAGAACATGGAAACATAGAGACATGGAATGGAACATGGGAACATAGGAAACATAGGAAATGAGACATAGAAGGAAATGGGGCATGGGAAATGGAGACATGAAATGGGAACATAGAAATGAGACATGAGAACATAGAATGGAGACATGGAGACATGGGAATGGAGACATGAGAACAGGAAATGGGACATAGGACATGGAGACATGGGGAGCATGGAGAACATGGGAGAACATGGGGAATGGAGACATGGAGAGCATGGAATGGGACATGGAGACATAGAGAGCATGGGAATGGAGACATGGGGAATGAGACATGGGAGAGCATGGAGACATAGAGCATGGAAATGGAACATGGAGAGCATGGGGAATGGAGACATGGGAACATGGGGAAATGGAGACATGGGAGCATGGGAAATAGGACATGGGAAATACAACATGGGGAAATGGGACATGGAGACATGAAACATGGGGAAGTGGGACATAGAGAAATGGAGACATGGGGAATGGGACCGAGAACTGAGAGCATAGGGAAGGGACATGGGGAGCATGGAAATGGGACATGGAACATGGGAACATGGGAATGGAGACATGGAGACATAGGAATGGAGACATAGAGAGCATGGGGAATGGAGACATAGGGAGCACAGGAATGGAGACATGAAATGGAGACATGGGAAATGGAGACATGAAACATGGAATGGAGACATGGAACATGGGAATGGAGACAGAGCATGGAGACATGGAGACATAGAGAGCATGGGAATGGAGACATAGAACAGAGCATAGGAAATGGAGACATGGGAAACATGAGATGGAGACCATGGGAATGGAGACATGAGAGCATGGAGACATGAAATGGAATAGAGACATGAGGAAATGGAGACATAGAGACATGGAAATGGGACATGAGAACATGGGAATGGAACATGGAATGGAGACATGGAGACATGGGAGACATGGGAATGGGACATGGAGACATGGGGAAGTAGGACATGGAAGACAGGTGAGACATAGGAATGGAGACATGGAGCATGGAACATGGGGAGCATGGGAAATGGAGACATAGAGCATGGAATGGAACATGAAGAGCAGAATGGGACATGAGAACATGGGGATTTGGGGGAAATGGAGACATGGGGAACATGGAAATGGGACATGGAGACATACAAACATGGGAATGGAACATGGGAAACATGGGAAATGGAGACATGGGACAGGGATTTAGGAATGGAACAGAGCATGGGAATGGAACATGGATCATGGGAATGGAGACATGGGACTAGAACATGGGAATGGAGACATAGGATCATAGGAATGGGACATGGAACATGAGAACATAGGAATAGAGCATGGAAATGAGACATAGGAATGGAGACATGGGAGCATGGAATGGAGACATGGGAAACATAGAATGGGACATAGAAATGGGACATGGGATCATAGGAATGGAGACATAGGAATAAGGCATAGGAATGGAGACATGGGGAGAATGGAGACATATGAGCATGGGGAATGGGACATGGGAATGGGACATGAGGAACATGGAGACATGGGAATGGAGACATGAGAGCATGGGAATGGAGACATAATAACATGGGGAGCATGGGGAATGGAGACATGGAACATAGGGAATGGAGACATGGGAGCATGGAAGATCAACATGGAAAGCAAGCTGGGAGTTTACTTGCAGAACGTAATGACCTAAATACTATTTTTCCTCGACACAGCCCCACCACCAGGCGCTCCGACCGTCCCGGGACGATCCTCGGCTCGGTGTGAAGAAACCTCTGCAGCCGGCCAGCTTCACCTACACCGGGCTGAGCCGGGCCTCCAGAGAAGAGGCCGCCTCCGCCTCCAAGACGTCCGCCAGCTCCTTCTCCCCGGCGCCGTCCGGCGGCGCCTCCAAACCCGGGTCCCTCGGCTGCGTGTGGACCAGCCGCTCCATGTCTCCGTCCTCCTCCTCCTACAGCAAAACCAGTTCCCCACAGAGGACCTCTCTGTCCGAAGGGTACGAGTAGAGCTGGGCAATATATCTGTATTATATCGCTGTCGTTTCCTGGTTTTAAAGGCTGTATTACAGTGTGTGTGTGTGTGTGTGTGTGTGTGTGTGTGTGTGTGTGTGTGTGTGTGTGTGTGTGGGTGTGTCTCTGTGTGTTTGTGTGTGTGTGTGGTATGTGTGTGTGTATGTGTGTCTCTTTGTGTGTTGTCCTTCTGTGTGTGTGTGTGTGTGTGTGGGTGTGTATCTCTGTGTGTTTGTGTGTGTGTGTGTGTGTCTCTTTGTGTGTTGTCCTTCTGTGTGTGTGTGTGTGTGGTGTGTCTCTTTGTGTGTTGTCCTTCTGTGTGTGTGTGTGTGTGTGTGTGTATGTGTGTGTGTGTGTGTGTGTGTGTGTGTGTGGTGTGTCTCTTTGTGTGTGTGTGTGTGTGTGTGTGTGTGTGTCTTTGTGTGTGTGGTGTGTGTGTGTGTGTGTGTGTGTGTGTGTGTGTGTGTGTTTTTGTGTTGTCTTCTTGTGTGTGTGTGTGTGTGTGTGTGTATGTGTGTGTGTGTGTGTGTGTGTGTGTGGTGTGTCTCTTTGTGTGTTGTCCTTCTGTGTGTGTCTGTGTGTGGTGTGTCTCTTTGTGTGTTGTCCTTCTGTGTGTGTCTGTGTGTGTGTGTGTGTGTGTGTGTGTGTGTGTGTGTGTGTTGTGGTGTGTCTCTTGTGTGTGTGTGTGTGTGTGTGTGTGTGTGTGTGTCTTTGTGTGTGTGGTGTGTGTGTGTGTGTGTGTGTGTGTGTGTGTGTGTGTGTGTGTGTCTCTTTGTGTGTTGTCCCTTCTGTGTGTGTGGGGTGTGTGTGTGTGTGTGGTATGTGTGTGTGTGTGTGTGTGTGTGGTGTGTCTCTTTGTGTGTTGTCCTTCTTGTGTGTCTGTGTGTAGGTGTGTCTCTTTGTGTGTTGTCCTTCTGTGTGTGTCTGTGTGTGTGTGTGTATGTGTGTGTGTGTGTGTGTGTGGTGTGTCTCTTTGTGTGTGTGTGTGTGTGTGTGTGTGTGTGTGTTTTGTTTGTGTGTGTGTGTGTGTGTGTGTGTGTGTGTGTGTGTGTGTGGTGTGTCTCTTTGTGTGTTGTCCTTCTATTGTGTGTGTGTGTGTGTGGTAGTTGTGTGTGTGTGTGTGTGTGTGTGTGTGTGGTGTGTCTCTTTGTGTGTTGTCCTTCTGTGTGTGTCTGTGTGTGGTGTGTCTCTTTGTGTGTTGTCCTTCTGGTGTGTGTTGTGTGTGTGGTGTGTCTCTTTGTGTGTTGTCCTTCTGTGTGTGTGTGTGTGTGTCTGTGTGTGTGTGTGTGTGGTATGTGTGTGTGTGTGTGTGTCTCTTTGTGTGTTGTCCTTCTGTGTGTGTGTGTCTGTGTGTGTGTGTGTGTGTCTTTGTGTGTGTGGTATGTGTGTGTGTCTCTTTGTGTGTTGTCCTTCTGTGTCTTTCTGTGTGTGTGTGTGTGTGTGTGTGTGTGTGTGTGTGTGTGTGTCTTTGTGTGTGTGTGTGTGTGTGTGTGTGTGTGTGTGTGTGTGTGTGTGTGTGTGTCTTTCTGTGTGTGTGTGTGTGTCTTTCTGTGTGTGTGTGTGTGTGTGTGTGTGTGTGTGTGTGTGTGTCTTTCTGTGTGTGTGTGTGTGTGTGTGTGTGTGTGTGTGTGTGTGTGTGTGTGTGTGTGTGTGTGTGTCCACCGTCCCCACAGAGGACCTCTCTGTCCGAAGGGTACAACTAGAGCTGGGCAATATATATTATATCAATGTCGTGATATGAGACTAGAAATCGTCTTAGATTTTGGATATTGTAATATCATAATATGACATAAGTGTATTTTCCTGGTTTTAAAGGCTGCATTACAGTAAAGTGATGTACTCTTCTGAACTTACCAGACTGTTGTAACTGTTCTATTATTTATGTATGTATGTATATTCACCTTTACCCACTTAGTCATTATATCCTCATTACTGATGATTATTGATCTAAACTCTCATTGTGTAAAGATGTT
Source organism: Perca fluviatilis (assembly GCF_010015445.1). Lineage (NCBI taxonomy): Eukaryota > Metazoa > Chordata > Actinopteri > Perciformes > Percidae > Perca > Perca fluviatilis. The sequence continues at coordinate 2,681,225 of NC_053132.1, forward strand.
GTGAAAGCACCGATAGTCAACGCTACAATATCGTTTATATATATATATGTATCGATATCGAGGTATTTGGTCAAAAACTTGGTGATATCTGATTGTCTCCGTAGCCCCAGGTACAAGGCGTCCGGTTCGGGGTCTCTGGGCTCGCACGGCAGCTTCGTGGGCGGCCAGGCGGCCGCGCAGCGTTCCCCGCTGAGCCAGAGGAGGCAGGATGGCGCCGCGTCGGCTCCACACAGGCACCAGAACCTCGCCAAAGCAGCGCCGCCGCCGCACGGCGCGCCTCGAGACCGAGCCAATCAGAACCAGGCGCTCAACCTGCGAGCGCTCAACCTGCAGAGCGTGGGCAAGGCCCCCGGCGCCAGCAGCCTAGCAGTGAGAGTGGGCACATTGTGTTTTTATGTTCTATGTTATGGTTAGTGTGTGTCTGTGTGTGTGTGTGTGTGTGTGTGTGTGTGTGTGTGTGTGTCTTTGTGTCTCTGTGTGTGTGTCTGTGTGTGTGTCTCTGTGTGTGTGTGTGTCTCTGTGTATGTGTGTCTCTGTGTATTTGTGTGTCTTTGTGTCTCTGTGTGTGTGTCTGTGTGTGTGTGTCTCTGTGTATGTGTGTCTCTGTGTATTTGTGTCTCTGTGTTTGTGTGTCTTTGTGTCTCTGTGTGTGTGTCTGTGTGTGTGTGTCTCTGTGTATGTGTGTCTCTGTGTATTTGTGTGTCTCTGTGTGTCTTTGTGTCTCTGTGTGTGTGTCTGTTTGTGTCTCTGTGTCTCTGTGTGTGTGTTTGTGTGTGTGTGTTTGTGTGTGCGTGTGTGTCTGTCTCTGTGTGTGTGTGTCTCTGTGTGTGTGTCTCTGTGTGTGTCTGTCTGTCTGTGTGTGTGTCTGTGTCTCTGTGTGTGTCTTTGTGTGTGCGTGTTTGTGTGTGTGTGTGTGTGTGTGTGTCTTTGTGTCTGTGTGTTTGTGTGTTTGTGTGTGTGTCTTTCTGTGTGTCTCTGTGTGCGTCTGTGTCTGTGTGTGTGTGTCTCTGTGTATGTGTGTCTCTGTGTATTTGTGTGTCTCTGTGTGTCTTTGTGTCTCTGTGTGTGTGTGCGTGTTTGTGTGTGCGTGTGTGTCTTTGTGTGTGTGTGTTTGTGTGTGTGTGTCTGTCTCTGTGTGTGTCTGTCTGTCTGTGTGTGTGTGTCTGTGTCTGTCTGTGTCTCTGTGTCTTTGTGTGTGTGTGTTTGTGTGTGTGTCTTTGTGTCTGTGTGTTTGTGTGTGTGTCTTTCTGTGTGTCTTTGTGTCTCTGTGTGTGTGTCTGTTTGTGTCTCTGTGTGTGTCTCTGTGTGTGTCTCTGTGTGTGTCTGTCTGTCTGTGTATTTGTGTGCCTCTGTGTGTCTTTGTGTCTCTGTGTGTCTGTCTGTGTCTCTGTGTGTGTGTGTGTGTGTGTGTGTGTGTTTTGTTGTGTGTTGTTGTCTTGCTGTGTGTGTGTGTGTGTGTGTGTGTGTGTGTGTGTGTGTGTGTGTGTGTGTGTGTGTGTGTTTGCAATGAACGTGCTGTGAGATAAGTTTTATATATGTCTTATAATGATGCACCTTACTAGAGTGGCTCTACAATCTCATTGTACTTAAATACAATGACTGACAAGGCATTCATTCATTCATTCTTTCATTCTTTCATTCCTTCATTCATTCATTCTTTCATTCATTCTGTCATTCATTCATTCTTTCATTCATTCATTCATTCTGTCATTCATTCATTCTTTCCTTCATTCTTTCTTTCATTAATTCTTTCTTTCATTCATTCTTTCTTTCCTTCTTTCTTTCTTTCATTCCTTCATTCATTCATTCTTTCATTCATTCTTTCATTCATTCTGTCATTCATTCATTCTTTCATTCTTTCATTCATTCATTCTTTCATTCATTCATTCTTTCATTCTTTCATTCATTCTTTCATTCATTCTGTCATTCATTCATTCATTCTTTCCTTCATTCTTTCTTTCATTAATTCTTTCTTTCATTCATTCTTTCTTTCCTTCTTTCTTTCTTTCATTAATTCCTTCATTCATTCTTTCTTTCATTCATTCCTTCATTCATTCATTCATTCATTCTTTCATTCATTCTTTCTTTCCTTCTTTCTTTCTTTCATTAATTCTTCATTCATTCTTTCTTTCATTCATTCCTTCATTCATTCATTCATTCATTCATTCTTTCATTCATTCTTTCTTTCCTTCTTTCTTTCTTTCATTAATTCATTCCTTCATTCTTTCTTTCATTCATTCTTTCATTCATTCATTACTTCTTCATTCTCTTTTTCTATCCTTTCATTATTCCTTCTTTCATTCATTTCCCATTATCCTTTTCCCATTCTTTCCTTTATTTTAACTCACTTCTTTCATTCATTTCATTCTTCTTTTTTCATTCTTTTTTCTTCTTCTTTTTTATTTTCCACTTCTTTCATTCATTCCTTCTTTCATTCATTCTTTCTTTCATTCCTTCTTTCCTTCATTCATTCCTTCTTTCATTCTTTCATTCATTCTTTCTTTCATTCATTCATTCATTCATTCTTTCATTAATTCATTCATTCTTTCATTCATTCTTTCTTTCTTTCATTCATTCATAAATTCATTCATTCTTTCATTCATTCTTTCATTCATTCATTCTTTCTTTCATTCCTTCTTTCATTCATTCATTCCTTCTTTCATTCTTTCATTCATTCTTTCTTTCATTCATTCATTCATTCATTCCTTCTTTCATTCATTCATTCCTTCCTTCCTTCTTTCCTTCAGGGAAACAGTGCGGGAGCGGCACCGAGGTCGAGCCTGAGGAGCGGCAGCGTCGTTGTAAAAGGAGGAGACTCAAAGAGCGCCAAAGAGACGCGAACGCCCGGCGGCGGCGGCCACCAGCGCCCTGGCCTGGCAGCGGGCGGCAGCGCCGAGCTCGGGAGGCTACGGGACGACAGGGGGAAGGAGAGGCCCGCCGACGCCAAGAAAACGATGGCGGGGAGCGGCTCCGGCGGGCGCCACGAGGACAGGAAACGCCACGCGCTCGCCTCTCAGAACCGCAGCCTGAACGAGCTCAGCACGGGCGACTCGGACGAGACGAGCAGCAGCGAATCGGAGCGCGACGACGACGACGTCTCGCCGTTTCCAAACAACAACAGCAGCAGCAGCAGCGGCGGCGGCGGCGCGGCAGACCTAGCCTCGGAAACGGCGGCGGCACCGAGTCCGACGCGGAGACGGACTGGCGGCCGGCGCGCAGCCTCCTGGAGCACGTGTCCGTCACAGACGTCACGGCGAACTTCATCACGGTGACGGTGAAGGAGTCGCCGACCAGCGTCGGGTTCTTCAACTCGAGGAACCACTGAAAGGCTTCCTGCTGCTTCGGACCCAGTCAGTCTGCTGTCTGACCACACGATGTCCACACAGCACAGGCCACCTTCTCATTCAGCGTTTCCTTGTTATTGTCATGACTATTTACATTGTAGATTCTCACTGAAGGCATCAAAACTATAAATGAACACATATGGAATTATGTACTTAACAAAAAAAGTGTGAAATAACTGAAAACATGTCTTATATTTTAGATTCTTCAAAGTAGCCACCCTTTGCTTTTTTTATTAATAAAAGGGAAAAACTTCCACTAATGAACCCTGACAAAGCACACCTGTGAAGGTAAAACCATTTCAGGTGACTACCTCATGAAGCTCATTGAGAGAACACCAAGGGTTTGCAGAGTTATCAAAAAAAGCAAAGGCCGTACTTTGAAGAATCTAAAATATAAGACATGTTTTCAGTTATTTCACACTTTTTTGTTAAGTACATAATTCCATATGTGTTCATTCATAGTTTTGATGCCTTCAGTGAGAATCTACAATGTAAACAGTCATGAAAATAAAAAGGAAACACATTGAATGAGAAGGTGTGTCCAAACTTTTGGCCTGTACTGTACAGTTTCTGTGGGGTTTTCGGCAATCCAGTCATGTTTAGGGTTGGGTATCGTTTTTTTGTTGTTTTTTTTCGATACCGGTGCTAAAGCGTTACTTTTAAAAAACGGTGCCGGTGCCTGAACCGATACTTTTTTAAGAAAGTTTTAAAAAAAAAAGCCTCTTTCCGACTAAGTAGTTCCATGAACCGTACCACCCCTAGTAGGAACTGACTAGGGCTGCTCGATTATGGAAAAAAAATTATTTAATTATTATTATTATTATTACGATTATTTCGGTCAATATTGAAATCACGATAATTTGACACGATTACTCGTTGACTTCTGGAAAGATCTTGCAATTATTGAACTTAAAAAAAAACAGTGGAAAAAGTTAAATAAATAACCATACCATAATTTCACATACATCTGTGAAATTTGCCACTATAATTTTCCTATTTTAAACTTTAATTTTGTTCATTCAGAACACACGAGAGAAAATAAGAGTTTACTTTGCAAAACGTAATGATGCTAAATAATAGTTTTTCTCGATTACTCTGTTTTTGTGATCGTTGGGAGCCGAAATCATGATCACGATTACATTTTGATTAATTGCACAGCCCTAGAACTGACCTTTTGTTATGATAACACAGCCATCTAACCACCAGTATGTGGGACAGGGGAAAGGGGAAAGACCCTGCCCTGAAGTAGGAGCTGAAAGAGTTACAGGAAGTGAGGTCAGAGGAACTTAATAATCCCCAAATTGGTCCAGTTGGAACAGGAGAAATAAAGGGCAACGTTATGTTCTAGGAACTGCAAAAATCCCTCCGCTCGGAAAGGGACTATTCATGCAAAGTGGGAAAGTTTTTGTATAATTTGGACGTTTCTTTTGTAAAATTGGTACTTTTTTTGTACAATTGGGACTTTTTTAAAGAAAATTTTGACTTTTTTGAAAATTGGGACTTTTCTTTTTTAAATTTTGACTTTTTCAAAAATCCCTCCGGTCGGAAAGAGGCTAAAAAAAACAAAAATAAGGGAACTAAACAACAGTCGGCGACATTAAAGATCGGCTTGTTTATTGCTATGGCCAAAATCAAGTGATTTAATAATAATGTAGTAACTTATTTCACCAGTAAATTGCTGTTGAACGACAAAAACAAGCACCAGATGGGAAAAGGGTATTTTACAATAACTTTGAATGCACCAGTTTCAAGTGAACGCACCGTCAGTGTTGTTTTTTCCGACCAGGGCAGCAGCAGACTGTTGGGAGTCCTCTCCGGTGAAATACAGACACACTTTCCACTGTTTAACGTTAGCTGTCAGAATCCAGCTGCTAGCTAGCGGTAGGCTAACGTTACCTGCTGTCGTGTGTAGCGTTAACTAGCATCACGTGCAGCGATGCTTCTGTTGCCTCTAAGTCCGTTTCTGGAGCATCAGAGAGCAGCGAAATCAGGCACCGAAATTTTGCGTTGCTATTCGGTCCTTGGATACCGGTCGTTAAGGCACCGGTGCCGTATTAGCGCCGCGTCTCGGTACCCAACCCTAGCGATGTTACATACTGTACGTAGTAGAAAGACAACACCACAGTGGAGAGACTGTGCCGCATTTTGGGTCAAAGTATTTGTTGAAACAATGCAGGAACCCTGAAGGTTAGAGCCCGTTTACAGCTGATACTGACTGAAGGAAACGGGAAAGATCTGGAGGATTGTGATCAGATGTGTCGGTCCCTCTGTCCTCCTGCAGTTAGTTAGCATCCTGATAGGTAACCAAGAACTTTGTCTTTAAATACCAGTTAAAGTTATACTGTTTTCCTACACACACAGAGGGACACACACAGAGGGCACACACACACACACACACACACACACACACACACAGAGACACACACAGAGGGACACACACAGAGGGACACACACACACACACACACACACACAGAGACACACACAGAGAGACACACACAGAGGGACACACACACACACACACACACAGAGACACACACAGAGAGACACACACAGAGGGACACACACACACACACACAGAGGGACACACACAGAGAGACACACACAGAGAGACACACACAGAGGGACACACAGACACATGGAGACACACACAGAGACACACAGACACATGGAGACACACACAGAGACACACAGACACATGGAGACACACACACACACACACACAGAGGGACACACACAGAGAGACACACACAGAGGGACACACAGACACATGGAGACACACACAGAGACACACAGACACACAGAGACACACACATAGACACACACACAGACACACACACACACACAGAGGGACACACACACACAGAGGGACACACACACACAGAGGGACACACACACACACAGACACAGAGACACACACACACAGACACACACACACACAGAGACACTCACACACACACACACAGAGGGACACACACACACAGAGAGACACACACACACACACAGAGGGACACACACACACAGAGGGACACACACACACACACAGAGGGACACACACACACAGACACACACATACGTACAGAGACACGCACACACACACACATATGTACAGAGACACACACACACACAGAGAGGGACACACAGAGACACTCACACACACACACACACACACACATTGACACACACTCGCACACATACACCCACACACATACACACACACTGACACACACACACGGTGCTATTCTCTTACATATTCTACAGAGAAAGCTCTGTGTGTAGCCTCACCAGAAATCCTGCTGTGTGTGTGGACTGTTTGGTCTGGTGGACTGTTTGGTCTGGTGGACTGTTTGGTCTGGTGCACTATTTGGTCTGGTGGACTGTTTGGTCTGGTGGACTGTTTGGTCTGGTGGACTGTTTGGTCTGGTGGACTATTTGGTCTGGTGGACTGTTTGGTCTGGTGGACTGTTTGGTCTGGTGGACTGTTTGGTCTAGAGGACTGTTTGGTCTGGTGGACTGTTTGGTCTGGTGGACTGTTTGGTCTAGAGGACTGCTTGGTCTGGTGGACTGTTTGGTCTGGTGGACTGTTTGGTCTAGAGGACTGTTTGGTCTGGTGGACTGTTTGGTCTGGTGGACTGTTTGGTCTGGTGGACTGTTTGGTCTGGTGGACTGTTTGGTCTGGTGGACTGTTTGGTCTGGTGGACTGTTGGGTCTGGTGGACTGTTTGGTCTGGAGGACTGTTGGGTCTGAAGGACTGTTGGGTCTGGTGGACTGTTTGGTCTGGAGGACTGTTGGGTCTGAAGGACTGTTGGGTCTGGTGGACTGTTTGGTCTGGAGGACTGTTGGGTCTGAAGGACTGTTTGGTCTGGTGGACTGTTTGGTCTGGAGGACTGTTTGGTCTGGAGGACTGTTGGGTCTGAAGGACTGTTGGGTCTGGTGGACTGTTTGGTCTGGAGGACTGTTTGGTCTGGAGGACTGGCTGCTCCTCTCTGTCTGCAGACTGTGTTGTATTACGAGGTGTACTGAACAGGCTTTAGGGACTACCAGATGGCTGTAGGACCCCTCAGGTTCCCCCCACTGCCTGGACCAGTAGTCTGAGCAGGACATGCTGTGTGCCTGAGGGACCTCGATCCAAACTGAATATGTGGCTTTCCTCCGAGGCGGCCCCTTTAAACTAAACATCAGCAGAGATGTCCTCCTGGGTTCGGTACATCCTCAACACATTCTCATGAAGCATTCGTATGATATCGTACGCACAACAGTTCCTAGGCTATCCTACGTGTCATTAAGTTAAGGTTGGTTGTTTTAAAAGACTTTAAAATCGTCACCCTTGACCTCAGCGTCGAGGCATAGACCTCTCAGTATATGTGCGCCTGCTCTACCCGCTGAGCCATCCCGGCTACAAGTTTAAGGGGTTTTTAACTTTTAAAATGACTTAATCATTTCCACTTCAGTCTCTCTGACTGGAGCTTTCTGTTACTGCCGAAATCTCAACATTTCATTCTGTTTCTATTTTGTAAGTTAGAAATAGAAACATGAGACAGTTTCTGCCTCTCAACTCCTGAACTCCTGAACCGGTTCGTATGATATCGTACTAAATTAGGCGGCCGTCATGTGACAGCTAAGTTAAGGGTCTTTACAGTTAAATTTAGCCGAGAATAGGTGACTGTGAGCCAATACCAGAGCACCGTGAGATAATGGTCCTTTCAGAGGTTGTTACAGATAAGTTTAGCCGACAACAAGTGACAACAGTTATGTTTAGACACAAAAACTACTAGTTAAGATAAGAAAGAATATCCCCTTAAGTAGTTACTCCCAGTACATGAACACCTGTTTCCTGGGTGAAAGTCTTGTGTTTTCTCCTTAACTTCTTCCAGGACATGAACACCTGTTTCCTGGGTGAAAGTCTTGTGTTTTCTCCTTAACTTCTTCCAGGACATGAACACCTGTTTCCTGGGTGAAAGTCTTGTGTTTTCTCCTTAACTTCTTCAGGACATGAACACCTGTTTCCTGGGTGAAAGTCTTGTGTTTTCTCCTTAACTTCTTCAGGACATGAACACCTGTTTCCTGGGGGAAAGTCTTGTGTTTTCTCCTTAACTTCTCCAGCGTGCTGCAGACAGTAATAAATACGTGGAACACTATGACAGCGATATATGTCCGAGTGCTTGGTGAGAATGCGTTGAAAGTATAATTCCTTCTGGGTTTCTGTCATCGTCTTTCTTTGGACCAAAGCTGTTATATGAATGTCTGTTCTTTAATTTGTATTATTGACAGTATTCCTTGCACTACGCACAGTATAAATGTAAGCTGACATTCCATTATCACTTATATTTACCAATTTTTATACCATTTTAATAACATTTGCCATCACAGTGTCTTTTGGAGTTGAATTATGTG
>NC_053132.1:2694960-2699960 GCF_010015445.1 Perca fluviatilis
TTTGGAGCAGAACTTTTTTAACATTTTATTTAATCCTTCAGTATAAATATAAAACAGATATAATCGAGATACAAATACAGTAGATGTGATTATATTAACAGCACTGACCTTCCTTTTTATACAAAGTTCTGTCATGAAATAAAAACATGTACATCAAATATGCATCCTCACGGTGCGAGACGGTCCTCTCGTCCCAGATTCTGCTGAAAATAATCCTAATAGTTGGATTTTAGCTGCAAAATCTTATTTTCTTTAAAGATAACATGTTGAAAGATTTGATATAAAGACACATTTCTTCAGTTTGTTGCAGGAAAACAAGTTTTTATCTGACTCCTCAGAGTTTAAATACTACAGAAGATAATTAGGGCCACATGCAAACTCAAAACCTATTTATTTATTTGTTTAATTACAATGTGTGTGTGTGGCTGTATGTTTGTGTGTGTGTGTGTGTGTGTGTGGCGGTGATTGTGTGTGTGTGTGTGTCTGTCTGTGTGTGTGTGTGTGTGTGTGTGTGTGTGTGTGTGTGTGTGTGTGTGTGTGTGTGTGTGTGTGTGTGTGTGTGTGTGTGTGTGTGTGAGAATTTGTATGGTTGCACTTGTATGTCTTGATGTTTTCGTTGATTGTCTTGTGTATTATTATTTCTATTTTCGTGTTAAGTTTTAATGTGTTTGCTGATAACATTGACTTGTAAAAAATGTATTTGAGTTCTGCGTTTAAAGTCACATTTCTGAACTGTGGCACTAATCATCTTCTGTAAAATGCTCCTAAAGATCTCTGCTTTTGTCTGAAAACAATGGTTGGAGTCTGGTTTTCAGTAGGGACAGTCGCTTAAAACGTTGAAATGTTTGACATAAAGACACATTTCTTCACTCTGCTGCAAGAAAACAAGTTGTTGTCTGACTCCTCAGAGGTTAAACCTATGGAAGATGATTAGAGCCACGTATGAAAAATATATTTGAGTTCTGAGAATTCAGACTTTCTGTTAAACTTTAAAATACAACAACTCAAAATTGTGATAAAAAAGTCATAATTCTAAGGAAGAAAGTCAGGATTGTGATTTTAAACTCAGAACTGAAATATATATATATTTTTTTACATATGACCCCAATCCTCTTCCATAAAATGCTCCTAAAGATCACTCAGTTTTTTTTGGTCTTTTTTTCAGTGAGCATTTGCACTCAAATATAAAAGGCAGATCACTGCTTGTGTCTGAAAATACTCCAAAATTGCTTTTTAATTGCGGCCCAAGCATTTGCACTCACACAAAATGTTGAAATGTTTGAAATAAAGACAAATTTCTTCACTCTGCTGCAAGAAAACAAGTTTTTGTCTGACTTTTTTCCAGTCTTTGGAGTTTAAATGGCTCGTAAAGATCTCTGCTTGTGTCTGAAAATAATCAGAAAAGTCTGATTTTGGCTGCAGAGCCGTTTTCAGTTGAAGGCACGAGCGTTTGCAGTCACATAAAATGTTGAAATGTTTTGGAATAAAGACACATTTCTTCACTCCGCTGCAAGAAAACAAGTTTGTGTCTGACTCATCGGAGTTGAAATGGCTCGTAGCCTCAATGTCTGAAAACAATCAGTAAAAAAAAAAAGTTTTGAATTTTCAGTTGTGGCACGAGCATTTGCACTCGGATATAACGGGGTACTGAACGGGTATCCAGGCGCATTTTAGCCCCCCCTTCCTCTGCAGGCAGCGCCATCGCAAGACCGTTAAATGAGTGGATTTGGCAGGTTTGCAGAACATCCCTTCAGGGATGGAACAGGAGCGCTTATTGTAGCAGCTGCCCACCTTCAGGTAGCGCGGCCAGAAGCGGGTGCCCAGGTCGCTCCACGCGGACACTACCGGGCAGCCGGTGTACGACCACAGCCACAGCTGCAGCCGCCGGCGCAGCTTCTTACTCGGCTTCTGCTTCCGACCGTGCTGGACCTCGAACTCAATGGCCCGGATGTCTTTGGGCATGGCTCCGGAGAGCCTGTGCCGCAGCTCCGCCTCGGTTACATCCTCGCTCCCGCCGGGCGCGTGCCTGTCCTCCGGCGGCGGCGGCGGCGGCGCGGACAGCGACATGCACAGCGGGTCGAAGTGGCTGCCCAGCGCGCTCCGGAGCTCCGTGTCGTTCAGGTCTTTCTCCCGGGGGTCCAGCGCCGGGTCCGGGTCCTCCCGTAGGTCCACAACGGGCAGAGTGTCGCTGGGAATGGGCCGGAGGAGATAGTAGTGTTGGCACGTGATGCCCTCCAGAGAGAGCGCGAGCAGAAACAGCGCGCACAGGTAGCACGAGTTATCCATCGGACGGAGAGAGTCCTGCGCAGGGCCGGCCCGGGGCATACAGGCAGGGGAGTTAGGCAATGCTAGGCAAGATAATAATGAGGGGGAAATGCCAAAAAAAAAGGTCCAAAGACGTTGAAAGAAGCGACAGAAACGTCAGAAAAAAAACGTTGAAGAAAGTGACAGAAATGTCAGAAAAAATGCCCAAAACGTTGAAAAACGTGACAAACGTCTAAAAAAGGGAAAAGAAGCGACAAAAATGTTGAAAACGCCAATAAAGCCTGCAGAAAAAGAGAGTGAAATCTGGCCTTTGGCACCAAATCGGTGCTGTGATCCTGCAGGAGAAGCAGAGACAGTTCCCGGGGTTTGAAGGAAGATATCCAAATCTGAGCTCCCAAACTTCTCACCAACTTTCAGACAAAAAAAAAAAAAAAAAAAAAAAAAAAAAAAAAAAAAAAGAGAGAGAGAGACGGACAGATGATCCGGGTCCCTTGAGGGGGGAGAGGCGGACTCAGCCCCGACTTTCCCCGGTCAGCAGAGCCCGGAGGGACGGCTCATCGGCCCGCAGCTCGCAGCTCTCAGTCCGCATGTTGGCGGCTCCTCTGGTCCTTCAGCAGCCGGACTGAAGGCGCCTCTGACGGCAGCAGAACATCCAGCCTCCCTCCCCTCTCTCTCTCTCTCTCTCCCTCCCTCTCTCTCTTTTTTTTTTTTTTTTTTTTTTTTTTTTTTTTTTTTTTTTTCTCTCTCCCTCTCTCTCTTCTCTCTCTCTCTCTCTCTCTTTTCTCTCTCTCTGTCTCTCTCTCTCTCTCTCTCTCTCTCTCTCTCTCTCTCTCTCTCTCTCTCTCTCTCTCTCTCTCTCTCTCTCTCTGTCTCTCTCTCTCTCTCGGAGAAAACTCCCTCCCATCCCACTAAAACACTCAGTTTATCACAAGCATGCACACATGATGATGATGATGATGATGAGGGGCAGTAGTAGTAGTAACAGAACATAAACATACATTTCTTTTTTGTAAATCTTTTCTTATATTTCCACCCATGTATGTACTGGATGTATAAGTATGTGTTTTATGATTGTATACATATGTTCTTGGTGCAGAACTGGTCTGTTTTGAAAGTGTTTTAGCTTAAATGAAAGAAACACATCTAGAAGGAGGAGGAAATCGTATTGACCCTCTTCGTACTGTCTGCCCCTCGAGCTGCAACTTTTAAAGATTTGTTTTGGGGCATTTCAGCCTTTAATGGAGCGGACAGCTAGATATGAAAGGGGAGAGAGAGGGGGGAAGACATGCAGGAAATCGTCCAGGTTGGACTCGAACACTGGGCCTTCTGCATTGAGGCATATACCTTTATATATGTGCGCCTGCTCTACCAACTGAGCTAACCCAGCCACAACATTTGGGTTTTTCTGAGTCAATATTTTAAATGAAAAACCTTTTATCAACGTTTTGGTCGTCTTTTTTGACACTTTTTTGGCTTTCCCACCGATGTTTGTGTCAATTTTTTCAACGTTTGTCGACTTTTTCTGAGCCTTTTGAAGTTTATGTGGGTTTTAGTTTAAGTTTTTTTTTTACATTTGCCACTTTTTGACATTTCTGTCACTTTTTTCAACATTCTTTTATCAATAGTTTTTTCTTCAAATGCTATAAAATTGACTAAAGCACCCAAATTCAATCAAAGTAGTGAACTGAGTGTTGTATGGAACCATCCACGTTGGTTTTTTGGACAGTTTGTTTGAAAGAAAACCCAAATTTGTGATGTAGAAACTTTTGCAAATGGGTCAAATTTGACCCGAGGACAAGAGGAGGATTAAGATCAATTAAAGTACTTTATGTTCGGTAAAAGTAAAAAGACGTATGAATCCCGAATGTGTTATGTTTTCTCCTTAACTTCTTCAGGACATGAACACCTGTTTCCTGGGTGAAAGTCTTGTTTTCTCCTTAACTTCTTCAGGACATGAACTCTGCTCCCCCTACTTGAAAGCTATGTTGTTGGTTGCAGTGCTGGAGTTTAGACCGTAGCAACAGAGCTTCTCTTCACATCCTCTCCTGATTTATTGCCATCAAATAAAATATGTCTTTTCATAAAGTCCACCCTTGGCTCAACTGGGACGTTGGAGATTTTTTTATCTGGAAGAGACAGCGACAAACTGAAACATATATCAGTCACACAGCTAATCCCAAACTTTATTCAGCCACAGAGTGTGGAAAAATCTTAATTTATATACTCACATGTGTCAGCCTGAAGCTTAAATCATGCAGCATATTCACTGTAGTTTGGTTTATGTATCCACATACCGACAGCTATCTCCTCAACCAGTTCAACATTTTGTTATTGAAAGTGCAATTAAGTGTGAATAAGTGGCTGAATATTTTTCATTTTCTCTGAGGCATATATAATCTAAAGAATTAATAAGAGGTTTTTTTCTGCAGTCAAAGTGTAAAGTGTAAATAAAAAGTGCTTTTAGAGTAAAGAAGTTAATTCCAGCAGCCAATAAATGAAGTCTGCACTGAAATAAATCCCTAAAATAACAGCTCATTACCTAGACGTTGTCCCGTAATGAAAGGAAAACAGAAATGTTGTGTGTAGCTACAGTCAAAACTTTTACTTTTTTTAAATCTCTCTCTCTATATATATATATATATATATATATATACAAAGTAGCTCAGATAGTCAACTTCTAAAAAAAAAGCCACAAAAACTTAGTTAAAAGAGAGATTCCAGAAAAAGCACAAAAC
>NC_053132.1:2702460-2704960 GCF_010015445.1 Perca fluviatilis
AAGTTAAGGAGAAAACACAAGACTTTCACCCAGGAAACAGGTGTTCATGTCCTGGAAGAAGTTAAGGAGAAAACACAAGACTATCACCCAGGAAACAGGTGTTCATGTCCTGGAAGAAGTTAAGGAGAAAACACAAGACTTTCACCCAGGAAACAGGTGTTCATGTCCTGGAAGAAGTTAAGGAGAAAACACAAGACTTTCACCCAGGAAACAGGTGTTCATGTCCTGGAAGAAGTTAAGGAGAAAACACAAGACTATCACCCAGGAAACAGGTGTTCATGTCCTGGAAGAAGTAAGGAGAAAACACAAGACTTTCACCCAGGAAACAGGTGTTCATGTCCTGGAAGAAGTTAAGGAGAAAAACACAAGACTATCACCCAGGAAACAGGTGTTCATGTCCTGAAGAAGTTAAGGAGAAAACACAAGACTTTCACCCAGGAAACAGGTGTTCATGTCCTGAAGAAGTTAAGGAGAAAACACAAGACTTTCACCCAGGAAACAGGTGTTCATGTCCTGGAAGAAGTTAAGGAGAAAAAAACAAGACTTTCACCCAGGAAACAGGTGTTCATGTCCTGGAAGAAGTTAAGGAGAAAACACAAGACTTTTACCCAGGAAACAGGTGTTCATGTCCTGGAAGAAGTTAAGGAGAAAACACAAGACTTTCACCCAGGAAACAGGTGTTCATGTCCTGAAGAAGTTAAGGAGAAAACACAAGACTTTCACCCAGGAAACAGGTGGTAATGTCCTGAAGAAGTTAAGGAGAAAACACAAGACTTTCACCCAGGAAACAGGTGTTCATGTTCTGAAGAAGTTAAGGAGAAAACACAAGACTTTCACCCAGGAAACAGGTGTTCATGTCCTGAAGAAGTTAAGGAGAAAACACAAGACTTTCACCCAGGAAACAGGTGTTCATGTCCTGAAGAAGTTAAGGAGAAAACACAAGACTTTCACCCAGGAAACAGCTGTTCATGTCCTGAAGAAGTTAAGGAGAAAACACAAGACTTTCACCCACTACCACCACTTTTTGTAAGCTAATCTCAGCTAGTAAACACTCTGTAGCCGGCGGTCGCCTAATTTTGTACGATATCGTGCAAACTCGTTACCCAAAAATAACATGGATGGTTCCCTCCAACGCTCTCCGCAAGTTCTACTTACTGATCACTACTTTCTTAGAATTTTGAGTGTTTTATTTAATGTTATAGCATTTAAAAAAAACAAAGTGAATGGTTTAAACGGCATCCTGACTAAACTTTGACAGTCTCTGATTATCCATCAACATACGTTCCTCTAATATTTGTCAAAATTATTCCTATTTTCAGCATATTTAACTGAAAAATTAGGTATAACTTCATATACAGGAGGTTTATTGACCATGAATTACAAAAATAAGAAACTATAGTGGTTAGAAGTTGGCATTGGTGGTAGTGGAAGTGAAAAAATGACAAAAGCATGACGATAAGCATTGCAAAAAAAGGGACAAAAATGCGGCCTGTTGGCTCAGTTGGTAGAGCAGGCGCACATATATAGAGGTTAACTCCTCGATGCAGGACTCCGACCTGCGGCCCTTTGCTGCATGTCATTCCCCCCTGTCTCTCTCTCCCCTTTCGTGTCTTCATTTGTCCTATGGAAATAAAGGCCTAAAATGGCCAAAAAATAATAAAATACAATATAAAAAACAAAACAAAAAGGGACAAAAATGTAAGAAACAATGTCGAAGTCATCAAAACAAGTGTTTTTGACTAGAGAGGACGTAGTCGGTGGGAAGACACATACAAGGTTAAGAAAGGTCTTCAATTAAACTCAATGAAGCTGCAGAAAAGTCTGATCTTCACGCTACGTTTACACGTGGCCGGCCATTTTCATAAACCGACATTTAAACCTCTCGGTTTTCAAAACTAACATCGTGCACAGCTGTCAGTGTCCTTGAGTTTGACACGTGCTTTAAAGTTTTTGCACCATCATTCTGGTATGAATTGCAGAATCATCTTAAATTAGATGACCTACCAACGATGACACAGTTTAAAATTAGGATAACAGACTATTTGAGTACTAAATGCACATGTGCTGTTGGGACTATTGTACTACTGTCTTGGCCAGGACTCCCCTTGAAAAAGAGATTCTGAATCTCAACGGGATTATTTCCTGGTAAAATAAAGATTAAAAGGTCCCAAGGCATGAAAATGTCACTTTATGAAGTTTTTTTAACATTAATATGAGTTCCCCCAGCCTGCCTATGGTCCCCCAGTGGCTAGAAATGGTGATAGGTGTAAACCGAGCCCTGGGTATCCTGCTCTGCCTTTGAGAAAATGAAAGCTCAGATGGACCAATCAGGAATCTTCTCTTTATGAGGTCATAAGGGGAAAGGTTACCTCCCCTTTCTCTGCTTTGCCCGCCCAGAGAATTTGACTTTTTTTTGAAAAGAGACTTCAGATACAGTATTAGGGGACCACTAAGGTCTATATAAAACAGACTTCAGATCCAGTATTAGGGGACCACTAAG
>NC_053132.1:2717460-2722460 GCF_010015445.1 Perca fluviatilis
CACACACACACACACACACACACACACACAGGATTGTGTCACTATCTTTGTGGGGACCCCTCATTGACATAATGCATTCCCTAGCCCCTTACCCTAACCTTAACCATCACAACTAAATGCCTAACCTTAACCCTTACCCTAACCTTAACCATCACAACTAAATGCCTAACCGTAACCCTTACCTATTGTAACCATCACAACTAAATGCCTAACCTTAACCCTTACCCTACGTTAACCATCACAACTAAATACCTAACCTTAACCCTTACCTAACCTATAACCATCACAACTAAATGCCTAACCTTAAACTTTACCCACCTTAACCATCACAACTAAATGCCTAACCTTAACCCTTACCCTCACCTTAACCATCACCACTAAATGCCTAACCTTAACCCTTACCCTCACCTTAACCATCACCACTAAATGCCTAACCTTAACCATAACCTAATTCTGTCCCTAATCCTAAAACCAAGTCTTAACCCTCAAACAGCCCTTTAAACTTGTGGGGTCCAGCATTTTGGGCCCCACAAGTATACTGGACTCCCGGTTGTTGGACCCCACGAATATAGTTAAACAAGAACACACAAACACACACACACACACACACACACACACACACACACACACACACACACACACACACACACACACACACACACAGCATCAACATCTGTGATATGTCAGTATAATTCAGGTGTAAGAAGCATTCTTTGGACATTTGGATATTATGGAACCCATGCAACTTCAAGGCAAGACCTGCCCTTCAATAGCATTCACACGCTACTATTGGCCAGGCTTGAAGGAGTGAAAGAGGAACGCAGACACACACACACACACACACACACACACACACACACAACACACACACACACACACACACACACACACACGTGCAAACACACAGACACACACTCCAACAAGTCCTCCACCACTTTAACACCCTGATATGATAACGGTTTTACACGGCTGTGAGTGCATGTAAACAGCTTAGTTGGATATCGTCTTTTTCGGAATAAAAGCAAAGAAAATGGAATATCGTGTGCACGTAAACGTAGTCAATAAGTTCATCGGTCCACATTAAAAACCGCAGCTCATAATAACAAAAGACGGGATTCAACCACACACACAAACAAACACACAAACAAACAGACCAACAGACCAAACTGTACATTCACTTCCAGCAGAGAGAAGCCACGCTCAGTAATCCAGAGCTTGAGAGAGACTTTAACTAAACTGGGAACAAAAGGAGTTCCAACGCTCGGTCCGACCGCCCTGTAGTTGCTTTGGTTGATGTCCAGAGTCAGAGTCAGAAGAAGAAGAAGAAGAAGAAGAAGAAGAAGTGTGCAAAGGTTCCTGGTCGGAGGAGGAGGAGGAGGAGAAGAAGGAGCAGTGCTTGGTTTCTTGGTGCATTGGTTATTGTCTTTGTAACAGTCGATGCCATGGGTTCTGAGGCTTGGAGGAGTTGAACCAGCAACTTTAGTTTAGTTTACAATCTACGGAGGTCTGGAGGGAGGGGGGGCAGCCCGGCCAATCGTCACTCTGAGAGAGAGAGACAGAGACACAGAGAGACAGAGAGAGAGACAGAGAGGGAGAGACAGAGAGAGAAACACAGAGAGACAGAGAGAGAGACAGAGAGAGAAAGGGAGAGACACAGAGAGAGAGACAGAGAGAGAGGGAGAGACAGAGAGAGAGACACAGAGAGAGACAGAGAGAGAGAGACACAGAGAGGGAGAGACAGAGAGAGAGACAGAGAGACAGAGAGAGAAAGGGAGAGACACAGAGAGAGAGAGAGACAGAGAGAGAGACAGAGAGAGAAAGACAGAGACAAAGACAGAGACAGAGAGAGAAAGACAGAGAGAGACAAAGAGAGACAGAGAGAGAAAGACAGAGACAGAAAGAGAGAGAGACATACAGTAGTTGTTACTTGTGCACCAATGTTAACATATTGTCTGCATCTTTTAACTGGGTGTAAAAGTGTAAATGTGTAACTGTGTAAATGTGTAAAAGTGTAAATGTTTAAATGTGTAAAAGTGTAACTGTGTAAAAGTGTAAAAGTGTAACTGTGTAAAAGTGTAAATGTGTAAATGTGTAACTGTGTAAAAGTGTAAATGTGTAAAAGTGTAAAAGTGTAAAAGTGTAAATGTTTAAAAGTGTAACTGTGTAAATGTTTAAATGTGTAAAAGTGTAAATGTGTAAAAGTGTAACTGTGTAAAAGTGTAAATGTTTAAATGTGTAAAAGTGTAAAAGTGTAAAAGTGTAACTGTGTAAAAGTGTAAATGTGTAAATGTGTAAAGTAATGTAAAAAAGTGTAAATGTGTAAAATGTGTAAATGTGTAAAAGTGTAAATGTGTAAAAGTGTAACTGTGTAAAAGTGTAAATGTGTAAATGTGTAAAAGTGTAAATGTGTAAAAGTGTAAAAGTGTAAATGTGTAAAAGTGTAAAAGTGTAAATGTGTAAAAGTGTAAATGTGTAAATGTGTAAAAGTGTAAAAGTGTAAATGTGTAAATGTGTAAAAGTGTAACTGTGTAAAAGTGTAACTGTGTAAAAGTGTAAATGTGTAAATGTGTAAATGTGTAAAAGTGTAACTGTGTAAATGTGTAACTGTGTAAAAGTGTAAATGTGTAAATGTGTAAAAGTGTAAATGTGTAAAAGTGTAAATGTGTAAAAGTGTAAATGTGTAAATGTGTAAAAGTGTAAAAGTGTAAAAGTGTAAATGTGTAAAAGTGTAAAAAGTGTAAATGTGTAAAAGTGTAAATGTGTAAAAGTGTAAATGTTAAAAAGTGTAACTGTGTAAAAGTGTAAATGTGTAAATGTGTAAAAGTGTAACTGTGTAAAATGTGTAAAAAGTGTAACTGTGTAAAAGTGTAAATGTGTAAATGTGTAAAAAGTGTAAATGTGTAAAAAGTGTAACTGTGTAAAAGTGTAAATGTGTAAAAGTGTAAATGTGTAAAAGTGTAAATGTGTAAAAAGTGTAACTGTGTAAAAGTGTAAAATGTGTAAATGTGTAGAAAAGGGTAAATGTAAAAGTGTAAATGTGTAAAAGTGTAACTGTGTAAAAGTGTAACTGTGTAAAAGTGTAACTGTGTAAAAGTGTAAATGTGTAAATGTGTAAAAGTGTAACTGTGTAAAAGTGTAAAAGTGTAAAAGTGTAAATGTGTAAA
The DNA here is from genome assembly GCF_010015445.1 of Perca fluviatilis. Classification (NCBI taxonomy): domain Eukaryota; kingdom Metazoa; phylum Chordata; class Actinopteri; order Perciformes; family Percidae; genus Perca; species Perca fluviatilis. The sequence continues at coordinate 2,720,625 of NC_053132.1, forward strand.
TGTGTAAAAGTGTAAATGTGTAAAAGTGTAAAAGTGTAAATGTGTAAATGTGTAAAAGTGTAAATGTGTAAATGTGTAAATGTGTAAAAGTGTAACTGTGTAAAAGTGTAAAAGTGTAAATGTGTAAAAGTGTAAATGTGTAAAAGTGTAAATGTGTAAAAGTGTAAATGTGTAAAAGTGTAAATGTGTAAATGTTTCTGTTTCTGTGACTGAAGAGGAAGTGACCAGGATGTAACTGACCTGCTGCCGCGCGGCGTCTACAGCGTGCTGCTGAGGATCTCCGACAGCTGGGCGTCCGATTGGTCGTCTGAGTCAACGTCATGCGAGGCGGCTCCCTCTGGCTCCGCCCCCTCGACCACCACCGGCGCACCTGCAGCACGGTCATTTTAAGGAAACTTAGACTAACACCGAGACGGAACGAAGCAGTGAAAAATATCAAATTAAAATAACTTCACTGTGTTCCTAATTATTATGCAAATGATATTCATCACTGATTTTCCTAAATAGTCGATGCAAATGACAATTCAGTATAATTTTCAAGTCACCAACCGTTAGGGTATAAGTCAAATTTCATTGAACAAACCAGCCAATGAAAAAATATTTAAAAATTAAAGCTGCGAGCAGCGATGGATGGGCTTCATGTAAATCGGATTATGTTTGTCATATAAGGCGCATTTCCTTTCACCAGCCCCCCGCTGGTGAAAGGACCAAAAGTCAATATTGGGGTGTATATGTCCTCAGGCCTGGACCCTTGTTGATTCTGTGAAATTTCAAGCAGATATGACAATGTACACTGTAGTTACAGCCACTTTCTCGTTCATTGCTAAACACTCAAAATGGCCGCCACGCCACGCCCACACCGTTTGACGAAAGGTTTTTCTTTTAACAACTTTTCATCTTTAACATCTTAAGATGGCACAGACCGAGTTTGAAGTTGATCGGATGAAATCTCTAGGAGGAGTTTGTTAAAGTACGACATGTGGAAATGGCCAAAATCGCACTAATTTCGAACATTCAATTCAAAATAGCAGACTTCCTGTTGGGTTTAGGGTATGGCTCTAATGAAGTCTTTTGTACGTTTTGAAATGTTACATATGTGTACCAAGTTTCCTGAGTCTACGTTAAACGCACTGCAGGGGCTCCATTTTTTTAAGGTTTGTAGGGGGCGCTAACGAGCCATTTTTGTGCGCCTATTCCCGAAACCATTAAAATACGTAAATTTTCACCAGACTTGATGCAACCGCCAATTTTGGTGAGTTTTTGAATATGTAAGCCCCTCAAAAAGGCAATTCATTTGCAGAAAATAATAATTCCTTCAGTTTCAATAGGGCCTTCACCGCTGTTGGCACTCAGGCCCTAATAAAAAAACTCCAAATGCACTGTTCATTATGCACAACAGAGCTTCACAGCATTTTATAGGTTGTAAAGAACTGAAAATGGTCATTTGCTGAATTTGCAGCATTAGGAGGTCATATTTACTGAAATCAAAAGCTATTTTAATAAAACCCATGTCAACAGGACCAGGTCCAGGTTACCATAGGAGCCTTCTTTGATATCACATTCATAATTCTTGCATCCATTGAACTTGTGAGTTTATGGAGAGTTTCTGCTTGAGTTTCTCTGCAGGATGTCAGAATAGCCTCCCAGAGCTGCTGTTTGGATGCAAACTGCCCCCCACCCTCATAGATATTTTGCTTAAGGATGCTCCAAAGGTTCCCAAAAGGGTTGAGGTCAGGGGAGGATGTGGGAGGGGCCACACCATGACTTTCTCTCCTTACAAGCAGAAAAGGTCGCAGTGGGCCCAGAAATACATGAAGACTAATTTTCAAACAGTCT
>NC_053132.1:2727460-2744960 GCF_010015445.1 Perca fluviatilis
CTTCATTATCCCGACACAATGACCAGATATCTTGACAGATCAAGGGGAAATAGTTGTTGGAAATAAGAATGTGCCAGGTAGTCATCTGTATGATCTGCTGAAAAGTGTCACAGCCCATAATAATGTTGCAGACCGCTCCTAGACCAAAAGGGTGGAACATATTTTTTTAAAAAAGTTAGCTAGTTTAAATGTGCCAATATCCGTAATCCCAAACACAAGGGTACACCGTTCTATTGAGGCTTTTAAAACAGATACATCATCTGGAAGTAATACACAACGCCTATGATGGCTTCTGATCCCCCGCGCACTCCTAGAGCATTAAGAATGGCCCCTGTATTTAATACACAAACGGCATCTGATTCTCACGCCAGCTAGTACTCCTAGAACCTTTAGTATTACACCAGCCATTACTAAGACTCGTTGGGCTAGTTTTTAATCTTTTCTATTATTACACTAATTTTTTATATTCTACTTTTTTAAACCCTATTTTTATTATTTTTTATTATTACACTAATTTTTATATTTTTACTTTTTAAACCTATTTTATTATTTTTTTTATATTGAGATGTTGTTTACTATTGAGGTGTGTTTTCTTTATTCAACTATGCGAAAAGTCAGTGTTGTATGTAAACTGGTGACATTAAATGAATGTTTTACATAAATTTATTTTATTTTTAAATCTGTTTTTATTATTATTTTTTCTATTCAGGTGTTTTTTCTTTATTCAACTATGTGAAAATGCTGTGTTGTATGTTAACTTGTGACATACATTTTATATTTTTATTAAATTTTTTTTTCCATTGAGTGGGTAATTTCTTCAGGGCATATGAAAATGCTGTGTTGTATGTAAACCTGTGACATTAAATGAATGTTTTACATTAATTTTATCTATTGAATGCATTTTTCCTGTATAATTTGTTTTAAAAATAAAAGGAATGCAAAAATTGAGACAATCGTAAGACATGTATATTCCACATTCTTTATTTTTTTGAAAAAAAAAAAAACATCATTACACCATTTTTACACAATTTTTTTTACCTATAGGTGGCGCATGAACATTGTACACATTTAAATTTCTGATCATGACACACATCTGGATGTATTCTGCTAACAAAATGACTAACCATTGTATCGTTGCATACAAGATTTGGCCCTATACATGCTCCAATACTTTTGTATAAGGAATCTTTTTCTGAATGTGACATAAAAAGAAAACACAGTGCTGTCCACATGTTGTAGAATAATTATTTTGAACTTGTTTTGCTGAATGGCACATCTCCACACTGTTTTTAAGAGGAAATTGCTAATTTCCTGAAGGAAAAAAGGTAGGTGGATGTCCAAAGCTATCAAAGAACAAACCATGCTTGTTCTCTGTAATGTAAATACCTAGCCAGTGTTCACCGGGCATATTACTGGGTTGTGTATTTACAACTAACATGCGCGGTAATTTACAAACTACGGTTTTGGGAGATGATCACATGGCATTACTCCTAAGAAATTTGTGTCTCTATTCATTCTTTTTCAGAGGTACGCTAGTAGGTTCTATCGTATTCATCTTTAGTAATGATCCAATAGGACTTGCCTTCTGTTAGATATTTTGATTACAGAATCAAAAAACGGAATAGCAGATAAGGGTCACAGTCCTCCGAAGGGGGGTTTCTGAACCGCACTTCCAAAGCGAACGTTGCCGTTCTTAATCAGTGAAACGTTTCCTGACCCCCACCGTCGGGTTCCAAATTAAAACAAAATAGCGTACAACCAGACCCAAAATCAGATCGTGTTATGGCTAGTGGACCGGTCTTTTAAATGGCGTCCTGTTGATTCAATCAGTTGATAATATTCCCCGTACATATTGTCCTCTTTGAAAAAAGGGCTGAAAAGGACCGGGCTGGGTGAGGCTGTCCATCTGCATAAAGGCTAATAAATTCTGTATTATAGTTTCCAAAATTAAAGGGTTTACGGGCATACGATCCTGTGTATGCTTCATTATCTACTGAAAGCTATGACTACAAATTTAGGAATCTGTCCTATGAACAGGTTTTTCTTGGTTGCAAACACGTGTGCCTGTAGGTATTGAGAAGGTTTTAGAACTACTCTGTCAATAGCATATTTTGCATTAGTATGCTGTAAAGGCAACGACTATGAGCTAGTCTTACAGTTGGTGCAACTGTTATTTTCTTGACAAATAGACTAGCAGACATTATTTTACAGCGAATTGGACATTCCCAGGGTCATTAGTACAAATTCGTCTTTTGAACGGATGAATTTCAAAGACATGTCAACACCATTTAGCAATAGTTTTTCTTGAAAAACAAATCTGCATGTACTGGTGCTATTAATTCCACAATATGGCTTTCGGATGTGTATTCAACCTTTGTGCCAACCCCTCATTATCGTCTCGTGATAGATGTCTCATCCATTTTGCCAGCTGTGTCCTTACAAAATAGCCCTGTGCTAAATTGCGTAGCTAACGTGTCCTCTCCATAATTCCAGAAGACATTCTATAAGGGCTCTATAAGGATACGTATTTGAAGACTGTGTGATCAGTCTATCACCCAACATTATATCTACTTGTGAAAAAAGACTGCATCAGGATAGTTTATAAAACCTACATCAGCTGCGTTAGCCAACAATGTGCCATCAGGGTTTGTAATCCTTACACGTGTATACAAGTATGAATCGTTAAGGTCTAGATAATCCTCTCCGCTAGCGAAATGAAAAATTCAATAGGACCGGCGTCCGTTAGAGCTGACATTGGGGGATTTCTACAAATGTTGATTTTTCCGATAGATGTTTGTGTATGTCGGTACCGTAAACAGATCCAATTCTGTCTTCACACACTCTTCGGACTGATTATGAATAAACGCGCCATGATTGATTCTGTAAAATTAAAATATGTCTTTTGTCAGGGCCAGAGAGCGCCCGGTTCGGAGCTCTACGCCTGCTGACAGATGCCTTCTTTTGACAATCCTTCGTTTTGGTTGTTGGTGTTTTTATGCTTTTTGTTCACAATCGGTTACGCCCACATCCTGGTGGGGGTCTTTTTAATGCTTTGCGTCTGTACCCACCATTAGCCTAGCTTCCCTGTTGTCTGGATGCCACGGCATTCCTGACATTAGTCTAACACATCACCAATAAAACCACTTGCTGCTGTTTTCAGATGAGGTTTGGCTATATTAAACCCTTTTTAAAAGGGGGGACAGCCATTCGAAATAAATTTCTGAATATCCCCCTAATCCATGTCCGTATTGTGTGCTGGAGCCTATGAATCCCGGCAACTCTCCACCAGCTTGATTCATGTAATAGTGCATATATCTTCCATCATCGGATGTATGCGCTTTCCTCATCATTTCAATGCTGTTTCACAGGTCTAAAATGTAGTTTGACAATTACTTTTCCGTATGAGAAAGGGATGTGTTGGTTCTGATCGTCTGTAGTTCTATTTGAATATCAGTGATACTCGAGCGTGCCAACGATGTGTAGTGAGGACTGTCGTAACTTAGAGTGGGCATACGTTTGCTCTCATCAGAGATATTTATACAACGGAGTAGGGGTACATGACTATCACCGACTAGCTGGTAGTCCACAATGTCACTATAAATAAATATATTATAACGACCCCCATGAATGTCTGCCGGGTGTGGAGCTGCACATTTTAAATGAGGGCCAATGTGAATTCCGAACACAGAGTCTGGAATGAACCCACGAAATTTCGGCCAGGCGCCCTTAAACACAATATTCCAAACCGTCTCCTCCCGTGAAAAGAATCTTATTAGTGATAGGATTGTGTGTCATAGTTATGTGGGCTAGGGTTGGGTTAGCAGCGCATTTCATATTATATTCTTTAACAATGCTGTCGATCGTATTATAAGAACCAACTGTTAGCCTTAGCTTGTTGAACATTTTCGTTTTGTTTCGATGAAATCAACCTTGGCATCATTCTCAGTGAAACTATTCCAGACCCTGGGGGTATTGAATTTCAATAAGACCAACTTCATACGGCTCTTGTAATATGAGTGGTTTAGCCAGCAGTTTTGTTCTGAATTACCAAATCTTATTATTTGGATAAACTAATTGTGAGGCATTACTAGGCAGCGTAACAAAAATCCGTTCTTATTCATAGCTCCAATACCTTTCACTAACAAAACACAATGACTAATATTACAAGACTGTACATTGGACCGCTTTTATCTTACATCAACTATGTCTTTTCAGAGAGCCATGAATTGAATTTCTGAGGCCATCCTAACCATTTCACAAGTACAAGCTTTTACGTCCTGTTTTCTTCCGAGCCAGCACTTTCTCAATTTTAAACACTTTGTTTTTGTCTACAATTACAGACTGTAACTTCGGCCTTCAAAAAGGTACCTGTCACCGGCTCCCCACTATTGTCTTTCAGTATATAAACAGGAGGAGTTCTACCTATACGTTTTGATATTGTAAAAACTCATCTGTAAACGTCTGTTCGTAACCTTACTGACAACACCTCTGTGCTTTGATATCCTACGATTGTCCCCCATCTGAAATTTAAACAGCACTGTTCCATGTGGTTTCAGTTTGTACAGAGTGTTAAAGACAGTTTTCTCATTGTCTTTACATACGGAGGACGGAGCCATTTTTATTGACCTATGGTATGCAGAGTTGTAAGCAGCAACCATATCTTGTACTACCTCAATATAGCAGTAGCGAGTTAACAGCCGTTAAATATCTCCACATTCTGGTTTTGAAAGTCCTATTGAAACGCTCAACAACACTTGCTTTTGTTTCGTTCGATGTGGAAAAATGGTGAATTTTATATTGTGTCATCAATTTTTGAAAAACCTTATTATAAAATTCTTTTCCAGAGTCTGTTTGAAGCTTCTGGGGTATGCGTCCTTGTTCCAATATTTCCTTAAAAGTACGTGTCACGCTACGGCCCGGACTTGTTTTTAAGACATATTACCCAGGCATATTTAGAAAACACATCAATACATGTCAATAAATACTGCACATTATCGTTTTCCGTTGAATATTCAGACATATCGACCAAATCAGCCTGAAATTGCTTATCGATACCATTAACAATCACTCTGTTTCTTGGGAAGTGTTTCAATGCAGGGTGCAGTGTATATGCATCCTGCCTCAGCAGAAACTTTTTAACCGTGGGGATAGTTGGAGACAAGCCGGTACATTCTTTGGACCGAATCACGGACCTCTGTACACCTCCTAACCCTCCTGGGTTGGACGGATCATAGTATATTTTGTGCATAACCTTCTCCATGATTCATTTAAAACACAAGTGAACACATTAGAGTTATGTCATTCTTTTTATTTTTACAAAACACACTCACACAGTCCTACATATGACAGTTATGAAGACAGTGAAACCTATTCTATCATAGATAGCATATTGGCTAATACGGATACATTGCTTTTACTGATTATGAATATATGCAGTTTTGCAAATCCTGTAAGACATCGGTATACTGTTTTTCTTGCACATACAAACTCACGGTGTCTACAAGCATTGTATACATAGTAAGCAGGTGATAAACTTTCAGCATCTTAAAATTACGTGTAATGTTGGCTATGACATCACAAAATGTTTCCACTATGCTCTCACGTGTCATTAACATTGATAATAACATCTGCAACAGATCCTCCCAAGGAGGGGTGCTATGTTGTCTTCTTACAATCACCATCAGTTTTTCTAACCTACTCACAACTGTACGATCTACATCGACACTCTTACATTGGTTAACCCATTCTTAACAGCTAACCATTGGTCTATCAGACGTATTAACACCTTTTTTTACAAAATGTAAATGATGCCTACCCCACGTAAACCATGACGGCCGCGACACCGACGTCATCACATCCGCATGCGTCCTCTGACGGCGATTAGATGCACTACCATATTCGGCCACTAGATGGCGCTTCGCGAAGTGCCGGACGTTCGACGACGTCATACATCCGCTAGATGCGTGCGCGCCCGGACGATTAGATGCACTAACATATTCAGCCACTAGATGGCGATCGCGAGATAACGATGCGGCGGCCGCGTCATCACGCGACGCTCATATCATCAGTTGGCATGGCAGGTTTGCGTGCGTGTGAGATGACGTCACACATGCAGCCGCAAATTTATATAAAAGCGCCATCTTTTTACTACTAACTAAAACAAAAAAACAGTATTGCGGGACCACTAAGGTCTATATAAAAGAGACTTCAGATACAGTATTAGGGGACCACTAAGGTCTATATAAAAGAGACTTCAGATACAGTATTAGGGGACCACTAAGGTCTATATAAAAGAGACTTCAGATACAGTATTAGGGGACCACTAAGGTCTATATAAAAGAGACTTCAGATACAGTATTAGGGGACCACTAAGGTCTATATAAAAGCATCCAAAGAACACCATGTCATGGGACCTTTAAAATGCAATTTCTACTGATATGTTATTTCAGCAAACACAAAAAAATCTCTGAGCGTCTTCCGTGATATGTGACAGCCTTTCGTGATATGGTTATTGCGCCATTTGATATCGCGATGATGATAAAAAAAAAAAATACAATATATTGTGCAGCCCTTACGACTTATGAAATGAAACATTACTCTTTCTCTGCTGCAGTCAGTATCATTAAAAACCACCACAGGTCTGCATGAGTGAAAAATTTAGTTCATCTCTTCGGCGATCCCATTCATGAGCACACTGAACGGGAGAAAGAGTGAAAGATCACTAACGAGCTCGCCGGTTGTTACCATGAGAGGTGTCAAAGAAACTAAGTGATGTTGTCTTTTTTAATAAAAGAAGAGCTCTTCATGCTCGGAGGGACTCATCAGCGCCGCTGAAACGCAATATTTTTGTACCAATTAGGCCGTGAGAACGGAGACTACAGGCCGTTGGATGCAATTTAGATCCACATCGGGGCTTAAGATGGATGAGGGCTCTGGTTTCATGTTCCAGCCGGCAGCGTTTCATGTTTGATTTCACTCCTGTTAACATAGGCCTTGTGTATTCTTTTATTTAACGTTGCTATGTATCTAATCATCGGCTTTTAATGATCTCCTCCACACGCTATCTGCTCAACCTTCAAAGGTTTTATTAATTATGATATGTGCACATCAGACTGCTGTTGACTTCTGCTGCCCGCCTGCAGATTTGTCTTGTTGTGTTGCTCGCTGTCTGAGATGTTGCGTTTTCGTTACTTGTTGTCGTGCATTCTGTGTGTTTGAATGTTGGGTCTGTGTATGTCGCTTTTACGTGCCGACTGTATTAAGTCATTTATTGGATCTTATTTTTTAAGGTTGCCTTTTTAAATGAAGATTTTGATGAAAATTAGCCCACCCCCACTCTGGAAGCGTGCCTATGGTCCTACAGCCCTATGGTCCCACAGCACTATGGTCCCACAGCACTATGGTCCCACAGCACTATGGTCCCACAGCCCTATGTTCCCACAGCCCTATGGTCCCACAGCACTATGGTCCCACAGCCCTATGTTCCCACAGCCCTATGGTCCCACAGCACTATGGTCCCACAGCACTATGGTCCCACAGCCCTATGGTCCCACAGCTCTATGTTCCCACAGCCCTATGTTCCCAGCAACCTGTCTGAAAGTGTGAAGTCTTCTGGTAGCTGTGCTGAGAGAAATCTCAATCATTCCCAATCTTACAGAGACGGAGAGCGTAGGTATATGTAAGGAGATAACATAGGCACAGGCTAATTACTGATCACTAACATGCTAGTTAACATTAGTCAAACGCTTCAGATGTAAAGTTATTCGCTGTCAAAGTGGCGCCAGTAGAGTCAATGGAATGCTAACAGGAGGTGATGACTTGTTAGCATCAAAATGTTTGTTTCTAAACCCAAATGTAGTAGTGTAGATGTCCCTGTGTTGGTGAGTACCTTCTGGATGGTCTCTAGCATGGACCAGCCTCCGTTCCACGGCTTGGTGGACTTCCTGATGCAGTTGAGGCTCGCCATGCTGTGCCACTTCCTGTCCTCCAGCTTCCTGTAGAAGGCGTTGGCCAGCATCAGCACGCTGTCGTACAGGTAGAGGTTAGACACCTGGAGGGAGGGAGGGAGGGAGGGAAGGAGAGAGAGAGAGAGGGAGGGACACAGAGGAGAGAGAGGAGGCAAAAAAGTTAAGTTAAAAGTTTAAAAAAGAAAAAAGTTTCTTTAACTTTGCACTGGCCACATGTGTGACACAGCTGGGCATTGCATCCTCACACTGCTGACACACACACACACACACACACACACACACACACACACACACACACACACACACACACACACACACACACACACACACACACACAGGATGGTGTTGAGATGACAGTCAGCTAGTAGCCAGCCTGTCCACATGTGATCATGTCATCTCTCACCCTGGGCTGCAAAGGGAACATGAAACACACTGTGACAAATCACACAAACACACACACACATACACACACACACACACACACACACACACACACACACACACACACACACACACACACACACACACACACACACACACACACACACACACACACACACACACACACACACACACACACACACATGCCAAAGCAGGGAGCAGAGACCAAATGCAGGGTGACAAATGAGCATCACTCTGTCCAGATGAGTACAGCTGACTGGCATGGAGTACACACAGCACGCTGCCTGAGGCCATGACACACACACACACACACACACACACACACACACACACACACACGCACACACACACACACACACACACACACACACAGATAAAGCATTCATCCTTTTTTCCCCGTCCTCTTTTGGCATCAGAAGGAGAATCATTCATCTGACAGAGAAAGAGAGACGGGAGAAAAGAAACGAAAATTGAAGCAATCTGCGGGACCCTTGTGTTTTTACTGAAATTTATAATCTGTAAAAACACAAAACTGGAACCTGCCGTCACTCCGAAAGTGGCTGGCAGCAGAGAACCACAGGAGATACAGATGAGGCCTGAAACCCCTTAATGTTTATCTAATATATATTGTTGTGCAGACGGCCCCATGGCCAAAAAACATCATGTTCTACTAGTGTAGCTTGGTTGTCTTTTGTCCTCCTGACAAGTCAGATTTAATGGAAACCAAACATCTGGGTCAAGAGGACGAACGTACAATCAGCTGTTGGTTTTGGTACAGCTACCTTTAAACTATCGCAGCCGAACACAATCGGTTATTTCACATTTAAAAGGTGGAACAAATGTGATGAAAGGCTGACAGAAACCTCAACACTGTGGTTCCTGCTAGGGGTGTAAATCACAAGTTCTATCAAGAAACGATATTATATCGACTATTTGACCAACGGTACGATATTTGCTGATATCATAAATTCTGCCACGATATGATTTTGATTTGATTTAATTCAGGCGCGCCCACATCTGTGTTGTAACTCTCAATGCTGGACTCAGTAAACTTTGCTTAAAGTCCCATGGCTGTAATTCTGCACCAAGGCTGAATTTCAGGAAAGAGACCTCAGTCAAAAGAAGGCCATTCAAGTCCAGCTACATGTTCAATCTGTTCAACGCTGATTGGTCTGGTGGTGGCGAGGACCCTAAACTATACACAACATGGCCGCTGTTACAACATCTGGTACGAAATATCCGAAATAATACGAGTTGTGCACGAAGGAATCTCCAGACAGCAGCCAGGATGCAGCAACTTCAGGTACGGCAAAGGAAGGACAGTCCCTGTTTACTTCATTCATGTGTTTACTGGGTTCATGGACTGAGGATGGGAGGAGGAGTCAGCACCATCTCAACCAGGGGATAAAGGATTCGGCCGAACCCCCAAAAAAATCTGGATTTGGTGCATCCCTAGTTTAGTTAACCATAGAAACAGCTAAGTAGGAATATTGTTTTTTTTCTCCACAATATGGGCCTAAAACTAAATATTATTGGCATGTAAATGTAGTCACTGAGTCTCCTTTCAGTTTGCAGAGCACCTGAGACTTTGTGTGTCCTCGTTTACCATTCAGCTGATATTTGAACACTGAGATTTGTTCTCCGACAGCCTCGGTAGCACTCGGTACACCGTGTGTGTGGGCGGGGGAATTTATGAACGTGCTCATGAATTTACAAATGTGTATCAGTGATTTGTAGGATGAGTCAAATGCAGATTCTACACACGGTGTCTGACAGGACTTTTACAGAATTAGAAGAAGTACTAACCCTTGTGTCGTCTTCTGGACCATGCACTTGTTGTCCTTCTGGGTCAGAATTAACACTTCTTTTAGACCGTGTTTTTTAAAATATTTTTGACAAAGTTCTTGATGTTTTTGTCACTTTTTTTCATCACTTTTTGCAATGTTTTTGCCACTTTTTTCCCCATGTTTTTGATGCTATTTTTTCACTTACACCAACTTATTACCAATAGTTTTACACATATTTTTTGGAATTCATATTCAATAAATGTAATGTATAGGAGATTATACCTAATTTTTAATTGATGAATGATTTTGACTAATATTAGAGGAACGGAAGAAGTGAAAGCTTGGAGGAACATTATATTATTTAATAAGTTGTATCCTCTAATTATTCGATGTGTCCCTTCAAATTAATAATTGGTGCCTTTGAACGACTAAATTGTGGTCTTAAAATACTTTGTTTTGTTGCTCTAAAACATTCAGACTGTTCCCTCCAAACTCTCATTATTGGCCGCTTTAATCTAATCTAATCAAAGAATTTTTGATTTCTCAAAAATCTAACTTAATTAAGGTGAGAAATCCCTCCCCCAGCTGAAACAAATGGCCAGTCTCTTACCTCCAGGTTCTGCAGGTATCCTTCCTGGGGGTCGCACAGCAGAGACGAGATCCGGTGGTTGTGTCTCATACAGCGCGTGCTGCTGTCCCGCCACAGGGGGAAGATCTGCCGGATCACCGTCATGCGCCCCAGTGCACTGTGGGTAAGCTCCAGGATCTCTGTGTCGCTGATTTCCTGCAGTGACAAAGTGAAGGCGAACCAAAGTTGCACACATTAGTGGGTATGTTTTTATTATGTAATGTGTATATGGATATTTGAAGTCGAATGAATTTTTAAGTCTTATGTGAATACTGTATATAGGGCTTTTGTTAATTTATTGATGAACGATGTACTTACTGTAGATGTAATTTTTATTATGCAATGTTTTGTGACTTGTGTGATCATAGCCCGTGGGACTATGGATGGAAATTAGCCCTTGGCTACAATCCGGCATGTTTACATGCATGTATTCCATGTTTGTTCATTAACATGCACTGTCCCAATCAAATAAATAAATGAAAAAAAAGTTAGTGACCTCGAGCAGGATTTTAATGCTTCTAGAGAATGCTTCTGATTCACGACATTGGAGGGAATGATCATTTTTGTCTCATTATTCTCGTTTTCAGTGAAAAATATCAAAATGAAAATAGTGTGATTTTTGCGAGGATCTGTACCAAACAAAGATAATTTTGGGGGGCTTTTCCCTTTATTAGATAGTGACACAGTCACCTGCTGTTACCCAAACTCCTCAGTTGTTCAGTGCTCGTGTTTCGTTTTTACCTTCGTGGTATTTTAAACTTTCTTGTGGCAGTGATAGCCAGTGATGTTTCCAGAAAGCGTAGCTTCTGTGGCGCCATTTTGTTGCTATCAAGCCATCACCTCCCGTTAGCATCCCATTGACTCCCATTCATTTTGGCGTCACTTTGACAGAGAATAACTTTACATCTGAAATATAGGGCGTCACTGTGTCCATTATTTTACAGTCTATGGATGCTTCCCGTTTACAGTAACGTTACAGGACTCGCACATTGCACATTGTATGGCAACTGTGTACTTTATTGATATTTTGAGGCCAGTTTAGAAGTACAATTTACACTTCATTTCTGTTCTGTTTTGTATTATCTGAAAACTGTGCAAGGTACTGTATATCTTGTGAAGTTTGAGGCAACTTTATGGTAAGTGTATTGCACTTTATTTATTTTTATACGATTGTGTAAAAAATTTAGCAAAATGACATTGTGTTCTATCCGAATCCAATGTTGCCCATATTTTTAAGCCTATTTTCTATGCTGTATTCTGATAAAATCCACACTTAGCACCACCCAAGGTGATTGGTTTAAAGAAATGCCAATAAACCAGAGCACCCATCCCAGGATGCTGTGAGGACTAGCCAGACCTTCCTCCACACGAAGCGAGACTACTGCGATACCAATTTTCCTGAAGAAAAGGCTGTTTGTAGCAGACAAGGTGTGTAAATGGGTGTGCATTTCATCCTGAGTAACGTTAATGCAGCAACCTGATGAAGAAAATACTGTGTATTTCCTCCACCGAGTTAATTAAGAGCAGTGATCGGACAGTTTTCACACAGAAACAAATGACGGACTGGAGGATTCAAAGAGGCCATTAAAATGCTTCCTTTATTGATGCACACTTTTTAATTGCGTTGACGCTGAGGAACCCAATTATTTTCTGTGAGGTGTAATTATGAATAACCTCAATCTAACTTTCAATGCATAACAAATAAACTATGAATAATACTAATTTTATTATGCTTTATAACACAGAACATAATAACAGACCATGACTTAAAGAAGAGTTTGGTTTCTTCTAGCATTAAAGGTCCCATGGCATGAAAATTTCACTTTATGAGGTTTTTTAACATATAATATATGTATATATAATAATATGAGTTCCCCCAGCCTGCCTATGGTCCCCCATTGGCTAGAAATGGTGATAGGTGTAAACTGAGCCCTGGGTATCCTGCTCTGCCTTTGAGAAAATGAAAGCTCAGATGGACCACTAAGGCCTATATAAAAGAGACTTCAGATACAGTATTAGGGGACCACTAAGGTCTATATAAAAGAGACTTCAGATACAGTATTAGGGGACCACTAAGGTCTATATAAAAGAGGCTTCAGATACAGTATTAGGGGACCACTAAGGTCTATATAAAAGAGACTTCAGATACAGTATTAGGGGACCACTAAGGTCTATATAAAAGAGACTTCAGATACAGTATTAGGGGACCACTAAGGCCTATATAAAAGAGACTTCAGATACAGTATGAGGGGACCAATAGGTAAGATAGTTCTGCATTAACTGACATTTTTATACGTATAAATAGTATTGTCGGCCGTAACTGATCTATCCGATTGTAATAAGTGTTACTGTTGCTTGCTCAGGATGGCTCCCCCTATAATCACCTGTGCAGGTGGCATGGTCCAATTAGGGGAGGCTGAGTTAAAAAGGGCTTCTGGAGAAGAAGCCTTGATGAATCTTGGCAGCTGGCTGTGAGGTTGCCAGTTTGTTTGTTTGCTGTTATTTGGCCTCAGTTTAATATTTTGAAGTATGGTTTAGTGTCATTTTTGTTAATAAAAACACAAACTGAGCACTTGAAAAGCCTCCTCTCCAGTCGTCATTCGTGACACCGTTATCCAATTAAAAGTGAGCCTTGGATTGTAAATTAAAGTCACGAGGATTTGCGGCTCATTTGTTCGAGAGTTTTGATGACAAGTCTTTCTGTCAGCTTTAAAGGGTTTAAAGTCAAAACTAATTTTGCATTCCAGGTCGTGTACTTGCAGCCAAGACATTAACGATCTGTCTGCTGCGTTTGCTGACACGTATTTACTTTCTCTCGTGTCCATTCCTCTCAAGAAGGAAGACATGTGAGCATCAGTTCACTTATCATTCGGTGCATGTTTGTTTGGTTATCAGACTTCCAGAGATGCCTCGGTGCTGCTCTCCTCTGCAACCCAGGTTTGAATAACCTATTTATGATGTTTGAAACTGGACTGAACCAAAGATCAGCTATACCAAGGCTGCCCAATTTGGGGCCCGCGGGCCAAGTTTGGCCCATGCTCCCTTTGTTTTGGCCCACTATGGCATTTGACATGCTCATGCTTATTCTCCTCTTATTTTGAAAGTGCTGTAAAACCCTAATGACTATAAAACATGCATTTTGTGCAGATAAAAAGTGATTAATCTGAGTTTTACGGCAATGTAAACCTCCCTTTAAATTAAATACATACGTTTTATCTCCAAGGAATTACATGAATTATGGAATTCTTCAACATTAACATTTATTTTTGGCCCGTGGCCTTCCATCCAGATACATTTTGTCCCTTCATAAGAAAGAATTTGGGCACCTCTGAGCTATACTAAAGATAGCACATTTCAATTAAGGTTGGGTACCTACGCAACCGGTAGGAATCGGACCGGATTAGAACGCAAATTTCGGTTCCTCATTTCGGTTCCACTTAATGTGTCGACTGAAATATTTTCCCTCTGTCGCTCCGAAACGGACGTAAAAATATCACAATATCACACTTTCTCTGTAGTCTACCGTTAGCTAGCTACCGTAAATGCAGGCACCCACCCCCCCATCCGAACCTGCCTCCTTACCAGGAAGCAAAATTATGAATCCAACTATGGCCACGCCAAGACCCGCCCTACGAAGCAGCCTGATTGGTTGGGGTTAGGCATTTCACCTCGGGTGGTTAAGGTTAGGATAGCCGATTGGTCAGGTGATAGGACCTGAACAAATTGGGTTACGTTACCTTGCGTAAGCATGGACGCCTGGCCAATAAATGCTATTAAAGGGCTGGTCTTGGCGTGGCCATAGTAGGTTTCGTAAATTCGCTACCAGGACATTTGGCGCTCTTCTACCTTCTCACTTTAATTCCTGCTTTGCTCCCATCAGAACAACTACGGCCACTAGAGGGCGCCGCCACTAGAAACGTAAATATAGTAATATAGTTCAGAATGATGCTGGAACTAACGACCAATGGGAGCGTTTTTCTAATGGTTTTAAGGTTTTGTGAGACTACTACATACACGTAAGATGAAAACAGTAAAGACAGGCAGTTCTCATTTTATCTTAAAGTGTTTTATTTTTTACAACAGCACAGCCTCTGGGTTAGCACACAGCTGTGATGCGGGGGGGTGGGGACTCAACGAGAGAATCAATATTCAAACTACTTTCTGTCGCTCCTCGAACACAAATTGGAGGCAGAAAAGGAGTTGCAATGGATGTGATATTACAGGAGGGCGGTAATGACCTGCATACAGGCGCAGAGAGGAAGATGGTGGGGGTGAGCTGAGGATAATGGGAATCACTGGAAGGATCAGATAAGAGGTGTGGACGGCAATTATTTTCCAAGAAACAGGTAATGGCGTTCCTGACTTAGATGGGACACTGTGCGCTGTTTACTGCAGCTTATTCAGAAGCAATGAGGCTTCAGATAATAGAAAAACACGGCATGTTGAAGACTTTATCATAAACACGCTGTTAGACATCATTACACAACTGCTGTCAGACACTAAAAGTCTATCGCATGCTTGTGGCTCATTCTGTTGGACAAGATGGATTTAAGATGGAGGAACAACATTGCCATTCTAAGATCGTCACGACTAGCGGGATACAAAATGTAGAAGTGATGAGAGAGAGACAGAGAGAGAGAGACAGAGAGAGAGAGACAGAGAGAGAGACAGAGAGACAGAGAGAGAGAGAGAGACATTCCTAAAGAAAAAAGGTTTATCATCTTTAAGATAAGATAAGACAGTCTCTCCAGAAAAACACGATTATGTGATCGCATAATTCAACGCATAAACAGCCAAAGTCTGCATTTTTTTCAAATACCCCGCACTTTCGTTGCAAAAAAGTCCCATAATATACAGTACAGGCCAAAAGTTTGGACACACCTTCTCATTCAATGTGTTTCCTTTTTATTTTCATGACTATTTACATTGTAGATTCTCACTGAAGGCATCAAAACTATGAATGAACACATATGGAATTATGTACTTAACAAAAAAGTGTGAAATAACTGAGAACATGTCTTATATTTTAGATTCTTCAAAGTAGCCACCCTTTGCTTTTTTTGATAACTCTGCAAACCCTTGGTGTTCTCTCAATGAGCTTCATGAGGTAGTCACCTGAAATGGTTTTACCTTCACAGGTGTGCTTTGTCAGGGTTCATTAGTGGAAGTTTTTCCCTTATTAATAAAAAAAGCAAAGGGTGGCTACTTTGAAGAATCTAAAATATAAGACATGTTTTCAGTTATTTCACACTTTTTTGTTAAGTACATAATTCCATATGTGTTCATTCATAGTTTTGATGCCTTCAGTGAGAATCTACAATGTAAATAGTCATGAAAATAAAAAGGAAACACATTGAATGAGAAGGTGTGTCCAAACTTTTGGCCTGTACTGTATCTTAGCAGAAAGTTGAAAAATGTTATCGTGTACTTCACACAAGAGCAGCCATTTTCCCCTGTTGCCATGGGAACGTTATGAAGTGACGTAATTCCGAAAAGCAGGGTGTTGGGGGGGAAATCACTTTTATTTCTGTTTTTCATCAAAGCGCAGTTTTTGCAAGTTCAAGCAATTTCATCGCATAAAATTGCATAAATATCATATATAGCATATTCCATCGCTTTTTTTAAGAAAACGTGCCGCATAATCAAGGCTTTTTACCCCGCAACAATCACAAAAAAACTCCGCATTTTTCTGGAAGGACTGATAAGATAAGATAAGATAAGATAAGATAAGATAAGATAAGCCTTTATTGTCTCCTATAGGAGAAATTCATCTTGGGCAATCAAGAGAAAACGAAATGGCAACACATAGCGCATAAACACACAGTTTTTAGTTTTTTTTTAGATTATTTTTGGGGCTTTTAGATTAGATTAGATTAGATGATTCTCTATTCATCCCACAATTCACTTGTTACAGCAGCAGTTTTTCTACAATAAAAACAAACCAACAAAACAACAGACAATGTGCAAAAAGTAATGAATGAATGTAAAGTGACATTATATAAAAAGTATTGTAAAGTAAAGTCAAGTAAAGTGAGATGGCCATACTACGAAAAATATTGTAATGTAAGTGGGTAATTGACGTGAAATTAGATTGAATAATATGTAATTGAATAACATAGCAAAAGTAATTAACCATAATATAAATGATATTGAAGTGTGACCATAATATAAATTTAAAAGATTTCCGCCTTTAATTTTTTTTGACAGGACAGCTAAGCGAGAAAGGAGAGAGAGAGAGAGAAAGAGGGGGAAGACATGTAGGAAATATGTAGTATCTGAAGATTTACAACTTTGGCTTATTGTTTCTGCTGGTGAACTTTACCCCATTTTGGTGAAACATCTGGAAAGTGATACCAGAGGGGTCCCTAGGACAGAGATGTCCTTATTTTGGACCAGTTCCATGTGCATCGTAGCTATTGGCCAATATTCTTACCATACACCCCCACCTTATGATACACAAAGTAAAGGATATATACCATGTTTTAAAAGAAGAAGGGCAGAGTGACTATTTTGAGAATTGGCCTCTCCAGATCTTCTGCAGGTTCTGTAAATTGATGCTGAATTCTTTGATGTAATAAACTTTTATAATCAAGAACAGTGTCAGCGGATTCCTCTCCACACATCATCACAGCATCGCTACTAAAGACGCCACTAAATCATCACAGGTGGGCTTCGAACACTGAACCTCTGCGTCGAGGCATAAACCTCTCAGTACA
>NC_053132.1:2749960-2767460 GCF_010015445.1 Perca fluviatilis
TGCACTCGCACATGCTCAGTAGCTCAGATGTAGAGCATGTCAGCTAGCTCCATAGACAGTAAAAGAAAGGCTGTTTCTCCAACTTCAGTCAGTTACAAGGCAGGATTAGCTGGGAGACTTCTAAATGAGGGCGCACATGTAAGTAGTTATTTTGTAGATTATGGTGAACTTGTGTGTGTTGTAGCAGTGCTTTGCTATTGAGAACGAGGTACCATGCTAGTGTTAGCATTAGCGTTAGCATGCTAATGCTAACGCTACGAGCTAACGGTTGCGGTTAGCCAGCTCATTTCGGATTGTGACGTCACAGTCCGAGCCGATTTTGAACAGCTCACCAGGAGACTGAAGGCAGGACACATTCAGAAACCAGATCTCACTCAAAACAGCATGGATGGATTTTTTTCAAAGTTTGTATGTGTGTGGAAGCACCAGAGACACAAAAGAACACCCCAAATCACCAGAAAAAGTGTTTTTTTCATAATATGGGCACTTTAAATCGATTCAATTCTGATACACAAGGTCTCAATTCGATGACATTACGTTACATGTCATTTAGCTGACGCTTTTATCCAAAGCGACTTACAATTGCTATATATATGTCAGAAGTTGCACGCCTCTGGAGCAGCTAGGGGTTAAGTGTCTTGCTCAGGGACACATTGTTTGATGTACCGCATTGGGAATCTAACCCTGGTCTCTCACACCAATCCACTGCGCAATATCCACTGCACCATCATCACGCGATTACATTTTCGATTCAATATCAATCAGGTTCAGGAAATTTCACTAACAATACCAGTTTATCGTAGCCTGACAAGCCAGCCCCACATCCAGATGTTGAGGTCTGGGAACTCCCTATTGGTCAGGGCTCAATCTGAGGGGGCGGGACAAACGGTTGTCTTTCAAATTCTTCTCTGCACGTAATAGGATAGCGCTCCAACCAATCGGAGCAACGCCAGCTGATAGTATAAACTTTAAACTCCAAACACATCTTCCTTTTTTAAGAATGACTTCAGTGCCGTTCTTTGTTCTTTTCTCAAAGAAAAGCTGAACTCCAAGTCTTCCAGAAGGCCGCTGTTCACCAGCAGCAGCAGCAGCCATAAGCCCCGCCCACCGGCTCTATGCACGATGTGATTGGTCTGACTAGAGTTTGGTTTTTCCAGCTCGCAAAGCCAACGGAGAGTTGCTAGACTGACCCTGGCTGCAGATTACATTTGCTGCTGCTAGGGGGGCGTCTAGATTTCTAGGCTATCTTTATCCTGCACTGGAAAATCAACTTTCTCTTGAACTTTGAAAGATAAATACCATGCCAGCAGGTGATATTTGCAGCATGGCGCTTAAGAAAAGTTCAATCGGGGAGACAACGTCATACGTGAGATCGCTGCGTGCATATCCTTGACACAAAAGCTTTCAGAATGGCTTCCAGCCTCCACAGCATCACAAGACATCATGTCTTTTATTTTCTAAATGTTCAGCAGCTTCAGAGTTTGGGTGGATTTACAACCGCTTCTCAGATCAAACCTGCCAGCTGCTCGCTCCACAGACTCTGTCTAACCACTAGACTTCACTGCCGCCCACTAGGTGTCTCTCTGCCTTTTCCCCTCCGTTTAATTACAGTCCTCATCTCACCTCACTCCTCCCTCCATCCCTCTCCCTCTCTCATTACTGTAACACTCTGTTCTCTCTCCTCTCCTCGCCGCTGTGTGAAAGCCTCTCTCTGTCCAGGTCTTTATAATTGGCGTCCGTGGTGGAGTCTGGTTTGTGTTAGTGGCAGAAAGATGTGGCAGGGGTGAAAGGGACAGTCTCCTACTGCTGACAAGGCGCGTGCATTTGTAATATACTTCCACCCAGTACTTCATACACTGTCTGTGTAGAAAACACTACACTACCTGGAGAAAAATGGCTCCATTTTCAGCCAAATATTCCAGCGTTACAGCTTGTTGTTTTTTTTTAACCATGACACAGAACACGTTTCGGTGCCAGCTACAACTCAAAGTACGATTAAAACAAAACCGCTTTACCTTGCTGTCAGACACCCTGGTTTTACAGTTGTTTTCTGAATTATTTTTACATTAGTACTGGTTTACAGTTTAGTTGGGTTGCTGTTTACAGGTTTTCAGGTGCATTCTGGGCTTGGTCTTACAGGATTTTCAGGTCATTCTGGGCTGGTTTTACAGGGAGGTGTGTTCAGGTGCATTCTGGGGCGTGCTGGTCTTACAGGGAGGTGTGTTCAGGTGCATTCTGGGGCTTGCTGGTCTTACAGGGAGGTGTGTTCAGGTGCATTCTGGGTGTGCTGGTCTTACAGGGAGGTGTGTTCAGGTGCATTCTGAATGTGCTGGTCTTACAGGGAGGTGTGTTCAGGTGCATTCTGGGTGTGCTGGTCTTACAGGGAGGTGTGTTCAGGTGCATTCTGGTTGTGCTGGTCTTACAGGGAGGTGTGTTCAGGTGCACACCGCAGCAGCTTGTTCCCTCTGTTACTGTGTTTGTTTTACACATATATATATATATATATATATATATATATATATATATATATATATATATATATATATATATAGTATATAATAACCACACAAAATGGATTAGTTGTTTGGTCTCTAAAATGTCCAAAAATGGTGAAAAATGTGTTTCCCAAAAAGCCCCAAATGTCTCGTTTTGTCCACAACTCAAAGATATTCAGTTTCCTGTCCCAGAGGAGAGAAAAAAACAGAACATATAATAAATATTTAACAAGCTTCAATCACACAAGGTTTACAGTTTTTCGTGAAAAATTGACTCAAATCGATTATCAAAATAGATGCCGATAAATGCAACAGTTGACAACTAATCGATTAGTCTTTGCAGCTCTAGCACTATATTATTTTTAATTTAGTTTTCGTCTCGTCGTTGTTGTGGAAAGAAACGCCCATCACCTAACTATTTCCCCAAAGTGTTTGCTGACAAGATGAAGACTGAGTCGGAGGGAAGGAAGGAAGAGGAGAAGATGGGGAAGGGAAAGAGGGGATTCATTCTGAAATCAAGTCCTGATGAAAGAGGGTACAAAATGTTACACTGCGCTCACATTTTACATCCCAAACGCTCGTTTATCCAAAAAAATGGGAGAAAAAACCCCCCCAAATCTGATCACACACACACTGTTTAACGTGCCAAAAAAGCTCAATCAGAGGTTTTGGGGCGAACGAGCCGCTCTGGGGACCGTGAACACCGTTTTCACTCTTTTTGGTTAATTAAAAACTCAGAGTGTAATTAGTTAAATGATGACTCTCAAACAAAGCAGAGAATTTTAAGTGGATTAGGAGGTTGGTACCAAGCTGGGAGGTAAATGTGGCGATGAAAGCGAGCTCTGAGGTCTTTGTATTCAGCCTTCAGCGGATGACAGCCAGCCAGCGCCCTCCTTCCCTCCGAATTATGTCGTTAACACCGATGTCAGCTCAGTTAATTGCATGGGAAGATGGCTGGATACTGATACAGCCAAGAATCAAGTAGGAGAGATCATTACAACTACTACAGAATACAACCGCACCACCACAAGCATGTGAGTGTGTGTCTGTGTGTGTCTGTGTGTGTGTGTGTGTGTGTGTCTGTGTGTGTCTGTGTGTGTGTGTGTGTCTGTGTGTGTCTGTGTGTGTGTCTGTTTGTGTGTGTGGGTCTGTGTGTGTCTGTGTGTCTGTCTGTTTGTGTGTGTGTGTGTGTGTGTGTGTGTGTGTGTCTGTGTGTTGTGTTGTTGTGTGTGTGTTGTCTGTTTGTGTTTGTGTGTGTCTGTCTGGTGTGTGTGTGTGTGTGTGTCTGTCTGTGTGTGTGTGTGTGTGTGTGTTCTGTGTGTGTGTGTGTGTGTGTGTCTGTTCTGTGTGTCTGTGTGTGTTTGTGTCTGTTTGTGTTTGTGTGTGTGTCTGTCTGTGTGTGTGTGTGTGTGTGTGTTGTGTGTCTGTCTGTGTGTGTGTGTCTGTGTGTGTGTGTGTGTCTTGTGTGTCTGTGTGGTGTCTGTGTGTCTGTCTGTTTGTGTGTGTGTGTGTCTGTTTGTGTGTGTGTGTGTCTGTGTGTGTGTGTGTGTGTGTGTCTGTGTGTGTCTTGTGTGTGTCTGTGTGTGTCTGTGTGTGTGTGTGTGTCTGTTTGTGTGTGTGTGTCTGTGTGTGTGTGTGTGTGTGTGTGTCTGTGTGTGTCTGTGTGTGTCTGTGTGTGTGTGTGTGTGTGTGTGTGTGTGTCTGTGTGTCTGTGTGTATGTGTGTGTGTCTGTGTGTGT
The DNA here is from genome assembly GCF_010015445.1 of Perca fluviatilis. Lineage (NCBI taxonomy): Eukaryota > Metazoa > Chordata > Actinopteri > Perciformes > Percidae > Perca > Perca fluviatilis. The sequence goes on from NC_053132.1 coordinate 2,754,195, forward strand.
GTATGTCTGTCTGTGTGTGTGTGTGTGTGTCTGTCTGTGTGTCTGTCTGTGTGTGTGTGTTTGTGTGCGTGTGTGTCTGTGTGTGTGTATGTCTGTGTGTCTGTCTGTGTGTGTGTGTGTCTGTGTGTGTGTGTGTCTGTGTGTGTGTATGTCTGTTTGTCTGTCTGTGTGTGTGTGTGTGTGTGTGTGTGTGTGTGTCTGTGTGTGTGTATGTCTGTGTGTCTGTCTGTGTGTGTGTGTTTGTGTGCGTGTGCGTGCATGCACACCCATCCACATTGTGCACTTAGTAGAAAGTGTAATTATGTATATTAACTACATGCTCTGGATTCAATCTATTCCATTTCTCTATTGGATTTCTGGCTGTTAGAGTGAGTGTGTCCATTCCCAGTGTGTGTTCTATTGTCTTGTACCATGCTTGAAGATCTGGAGATTTTGCTCGTTACCAAAAGCCTAGTCACACTTGCTTCAGTGCCGTTAAGCTGAGCATTTTAAATATGTATCTGTCCCTAGCATTGATCCTGCACGATCACAAGCACACAAGCCGAAAAAAATCACAACTCCTGCTCTGGAGATGTCAGTATTTTGGGGATTTAACACAATCCCTGCTGTGGTTAGAGGGGGCTGTCATTTTCTCTTTGCACCCAGACTCATTTCAAGCCGCCCACGCATGCCTGACCCCCCGTGGGGGGAAAAAAAAATGATAAAGGGCATCCGCTGGAGGATCGACACCAAAGGCACTCAACTTGTGTTTTCATGCCAGATAGAAGCTCTTTTTATTTATTTATTTTAATAACAAACACACAGGAAAGTGCTCTTGAACCTTTCTGGCTTTTTATGCTTTTTATTCAAGGTCAGTGCCTGTGTCTGTCTGCGGCTCTGGTTCAAAAGCAGCTGTAATTAACTGAGCCCTCAGTAATGTATTCACTGTAAGGGTGCTTCCACACATGGCCGGACTTTTTAGGCTTTTCAGTTTGATCCGAAACAAAATGGGAGGTGCGAAACGCCCCCAGAACCAAACAGCCGAACCTTAGTCCGAAGAAAAGGTACTTGTTTGTCCTCTGTCACTAACAGACAAGTTTGCAACTCCAATTTAAAGCACTAAAATTGTCATGATGTCATCATGGCAGCCTGTGCTGCTTCTTGTTCTGTGTGTTTTTTGTTTGTTTGTCACTCATGTCCTCCCTCCTGTGCTGATTGCTGTGGGCGTGGCTTAGCTGGCAGGTGGCTCCAGGTGAAGCTCATTCCCTAATCAACCTCCTGCAGTATTTAAGGCTGGCTCTGTGATCCACTCATCGCCAGATTGTACAGTCTATCGATCAATCAAGTTTATTTATAAAGCACTTTAAAAGCAGCTGACGTTGCACAAAGTGCTGTACAGAAACATTTTAAATAATTTAAAACATTTACAACATCTACGTTTAAAACATAAAACAGTATCACAGTCAAAATAATTACACAGAAATGTCAGCCTCTGCTGGGAAAGGCCAAGGGAAAAAGGTGTGTTTTAACCCTTGTGTTGTCTTCCATTCGAGCATGTAATTGTCGTCCGGAAAATCAACACTTTTTCTGACGTTTTCATCTCTTTTATCGACACTTGTCTCTTTTTTTTCAATGTTTTGTCTCTTTTTTTTTACGTTAATGCTTCTTTTCACTACCATTTATAAACTAACACCAACTTATTACCAGTTTTACACTCATTTTTGGAATTCATGGTCACTCAGTACACCTCATTTATAGGAAATTATACCTAATTCTTGAGTTAAAAAGCAGAAATTATGAATTATTTAGACTCATATTAAAGGTAGGATAATTACAGAAGGATAAGTGTTAACGTTCAGTCTGGTTTTGAATTATAAAACACCCAAAAGTCAATGAAAGTAGAGATCCTATCTGTTGTTGTACTTGCGAAGCGAGATGTGTGGAATCATCCAAATTAGGTAGTTAAAAAGAAACCCATATTTCTGATACAGACAGTTTGAAAGACGGGTCAAATTTGACCCGAAGACAACAGAAGGGTTAAGAAGAGATTTAAAAGTAGACCGTGAAGAAGCCAGTCTAAGAGGCAGAGGTAGCTCATTCCATATTTTTGGAGCTGCCACAGCAAAAGTCTACTAGCGTGGTATAGTGGCAATCCTAGCTCCCTGTAGTTTCTGTGTTCCTGGTGTTCCTGCTGGTGTAGCTAAAGCAGTTTTTCTGTGTTTGTCTCATATTGCAGCCTGCCTTGCTCGTTCGTGTGCCTGCCTGCTTGCTTGCTTGCTTGCTCCTCACACCTGCTTCTCTCTCTCTCAGTAAGGATTGGACTCAAATGTTTGTTGGACTCTGGAGGAGGCCTACCACATGGTCACCACCACCTCCACGCTCTGGAGAGCACACAGCACTCACCACTGGATTCCCTCGACACAACTTCCCCTTTTTTTTTTTTTGCCACCAGCACATTTATTGTATATATTTCACGCATTAAATCACTTAATCTTACTTTTTGTGTTGGTCATTTGCTTTTGGGTCCCACCTTCTGTGTCGTTCCATAACAAAAATTGATTTAAAAAAATGTATTATTATATATTATTATTTTTAGGGGGGCTGAGATTAAATTTAGGGAGGCTTGAGCCCCCCTTAAAAAGGGTCTAAAATCTCCCATGGTTGTTACCCAGCTCTATTTTTAACGTACTAACAATTTCAATATCGTCACCTTCCTAAAATAATTGCCTAAGTCATTTTTTCAGGTTTTTCAGAAAACACAAAAAATAAAACGGCCTAAGTCACATGCTTGACATACGGTAGGCAATTATACTTAAGGTTTAGAATCACATGACCTGCTCAACTGAGGATTTAGGCAATTTTACCAGAGGTGGCCAGCACCATGAGGAGATGATTTTAGGCAACAAAATTATTTTTTTTTTTTTAAATGACTTAGGCAATTATTTTAGGAAGGTGACAATATGAAGTAACCATTTTTAATCAGGAGTGTCAGACTCAGCTTCTCTAAGGGCCACACCGGAAAAAGAGAATCACATCGAGGGCCAGATGTTTAGAAATAGTGTAAAAAGAATGAAAAATGCCACAAAAAATAGCCTGCTGAGAGCGTCCTGATCTGGCGAGCTCCAGTTTTCCACTCCCAGATCAGTCTGGCATCTCGAGATAAGAGAAAATTTGACACATGTGATCTAAATAAAGGGGTTTAGTTGTTTTTGCAAGAAGAGCCTTGGACTTTTCTTCTTTTTTTTAAACTTTTGTGTTCCCTTCCTAAGACCACCGTCACTATTTGTTTGAAATCTCCAGACCTGTTTTTCCTTTTCTTTTAAAGGGATACTCCACCGTTTGGTGAAATAGGGCATATCACGGTCTCCTCTAGCTGTAGATAGGTGGGGTCTCCTCTAGCTGTAGATAGGTGGGGTCTCCCCTAGCTGTAGATAGGTGGGGTCTCCTCTAGCTGTAGATAGGTGAGGTCTCCTCTAGCTGTAGATAGGTGGGGTCTCCTCTAGCTGTAGATAGGTGGGGTCTCCCCTAGCTGTAGATAGGTGGGGTCTCCCCTAGCTGTAGATAGGTGGGGTCTCCTCTAGCTGTAGATAGGTGGGGTCTCCCCTAGCTGTAGATAGGTGGGGTCTCCCCTAGCTGTAGATAGGTGGGGTCTCCTCTAGCTGTAGATAGGTGAGGTCTCCCCTAGCTGTAGATAGGTGGGGTCTCCCCTAGCTGTAGATAGGTGGGGTCTCCTCTAGCTGTAGATAGGTGAGGTCTCCTCTAGCTGTAGATAGGTGAGGTCTCCTCTAGCTGTAGATAGGTGGGGTCTCCTCTAGCTGTAGATAGGTGGGGTCTCCCCTAGCTGTAGATAGGTGAGGTCTCCTCTAGCTGTAGATAGGTGGGGTCTCCTCTAGCTGTAGATAGGTGGGGTCTCTCCTAGCTGTAGATAGGTGGGGTCTCCCCTAGCTGTAGATAGGTGAGGTCTCCTCTAGCTGTAGATAGGTGGGGTCTCCCCTAGCTGTAGATAGGTGGGGTCTCTTCTAGCTGTAGATAGGTAGGGTCTCCTCTAGCTGTAGATAGGTGGGGTCTCCTCTAGCTGTAGATAGGTGGGGTCTCCTCTAGCTGTAGATAGGTGGGGTCTCCTCTAGCTGTAGATAGGAAGGCCAACGCATTTTTTTGTGCATGCATTGTTTTAGTCCGGTGCAACACCGGCAGCGCCGCCGCTAGTTAGCTTAGCGTAGTGAATGGAATCCTATGTTGCCGGTTAGCATGTTGTGAGTAAAAGTGAGCCCACAAAAGACAAAAAAAAAACAACCTAATTACTTGCACTGAGACAAAAAATGCGTTGGCCCACCTAACTACAGCCAGGGGAGACCGGGATAAGAACTATTTCAACAAACGGTGGAGTATCCCTTTAAAGACAATCATATGTGTGACAAAGATTGGTGTTGCGTGTTCTGAACGTCTTACCTCATTCACAAACACCCAGTGACTGTCTTTGGAGGCCAGGTTTGTCTCCACCGCCTGCAGAGAGAGACAGAGAGAGAGAGAGAGAGAGAGAAAATATTATTTTGTGTAATTATCAAAGAGTTAACAGACAAACTGAAATCTCTTAAATCAAGAAAAGCTTGTGGCACAGATTGCATAAAAAATGAAATGCTGAAAAACAGTACCTCAGAGTTACAAATTATAATTGTTAAACTGTTCAACATGGTGCTGACATCTGGCTGCTTTCCTGATGTCGGGAACCAGGGGCTGATCACCCCAATCCACAAAAATGGAAATAAATCAGTCCCTAATAACTACAGAGGGATCTGTGTCAACAGCAACCTTGGGAAAATGTTCTGTAGTATCCTAAATCCAAGGATACTAACCTTTTATTCAAGAAAAAAACATACTTAGTAAATGCCAAATTGGCTTTCTTCCAAGTTACAGAACCTCCGATCTATACACCTTACATACTTTAATTGACAAACATGTCCACCAAAAAATATTTGCTTGTTTCATCGACTTCAAAAAAGCCTTTGACTCCATTTGGCATGAAGGACTTTTCTTCAAAATCCTTCAAAGTGGAATAGGTGGCAAAGTATATGACCTTATCAAATGTATGTACAAGCACAATCAATGTGCTGTGAAAATTAATAATCAACGAACAGAATATTTTACCCAAGGACACGGTGTGAAGCAAGGATGCTGTATAAGTCCTGCATTATTCAACCTGTACATAAATGAACTTGCAGACCAGTTGGACCGATGAGCAGCTCCAGGCCTCACACTCTTAGACACAGAGATTAAATACCTGCTTTATGCAGATGACCTCATTCTGTTGTCTCCAACCAGAGATGGTCTCCAACATAACCTGTCCATCCTGGAACAATACTGCCATAACTGGGCATTGGAGGTCAATTTCAAGAAAACTCAAATTATGATCTTTCAAAAAAAAAGCCAGATGTCTTGAAACCAAATACCATTTTACTTTGAATAACGCCCAAATTAAACACACACAAAATTATACCTACCTTGGTCTGACCATATCTGCATCAGGGAATTTCAATAAAGCCATACATTCACTTAAAGAAAAAGCATGCAAGGCAATGTATGCATTAAAAACCAAGCTGTTCAGCATTAACATCCCAATTAGAATCTGGACTAAAATATTTGATAGTGTAATTGTACCGATAGCACTTTATGGAAGTGAAGTTTGGGGCCCACTCAGTAGATTGGAGCATGACTCCTGGGACAAGCACCCGATAGACACCCTACTACCCGATAGAGACCCTACCACAAAATAGAGACCCTACCTCCCGATAGAGACCCTACCACCCGATAGAGACCCTACTACCGATAGAGACCCTACCACCCGATAGAGACCTTACTACCCGATAGTGACCCCACCACCCGATAGAGACCCTACCACCCAATAGAGACCCTACCACCCGATAGAGACCCTACTACCGATAGAGACCCTACCACCCAATAGAGACCCTACCACAAAATAGAGACCCTACCTCCCGATAGAGACCCTACCACCCGATAGAGACCCTACTACCCGATAGAGACCCTACCACCCAATAGAGACCTTACTACCCGATAGTGACCCCACCACCCGATAGAGACCCTACCACCCGATAGAGACCCATCACCCGATAGAGACCCCACCACCCGATAGAGACCCTACCACAAAATAGAGACCCTACCTCCCGATAGAGACCCTACTACCCGATAGAGACCCTACTACCCAATAGAGACCCTACCACCCGATAGAGACCCTACTACCCGATAGAGACCCTACTACCCGATAGAGACCCTACCACCTGATAGAGACCCTACTACCCGATAGAGACCCTACTACCCGATAGAGACCCTACTACCCGATAGAGACCCTACCACCTGATAGAGACCCTACTACCCGATAGAGACCCTACTACCCGATAGAGACCCTACCACCTGATAGAGACCCTACTACCCGATAGAGACCCTACTACCCGATAGAGACCCATCATCCGATAGAGACCCCACCACACGATAGAGACCCTACCACAAAATAGAGACCCTACTACCCGATAGAGACCCTACTACCCGATAGAGACCCTACTACCCGATAGAGACCCTACCACCCGATAGAGACCCTACCACCCGATAGTGACCCCACCACCCGATAGAGACCCCCACCACCGATAGAGACCCCCACCCCCCGATAGAGACCCTACCACCTGATAGAGACCCTACTACCCGATAGAGACCCTACTACCCGATAGAGACCCATCACCCGATAGAGACCCCACCACACGATAGAGACCCTACCACAAAATAGAGACCCTACCTCCCGATAGAGACCCTACTACCCGATAGAGACCCTACTACCCGATAGAGACCCTACCACCCGATAGAGACCCTACCACCCGATAGTGACCCCACCACCCGATAGAGACCCCACCACCCGATAGAGACCCTACCACCCGATAGAGACCCTACCACCCGATAGAGACCTTACTACCCGATAGAGACCTTACTACCCGATAGAGACCCTACTACCCGATAGAGACCTCCCGATAGAGACCCTACCACCCGATAGAGACCCTACTACCCAATAGAGACCCTACCACCCGATAGAGACCCCACCACCCGATAGAGACCCCACCACCCGATAGAGACCCCACCACCCGATAGAGACCCTACTACCCGATAGAGACCTCCCGATAGAGACCCTACCACCCGATAGAGACCCCACCACCCGATAGAGACCCCACCACCCGATAGAGACCCTACTACCCGATAGAGACCTCCCGATAGAGACCCTACTACCCGATAGAGACCTCCCGATAGAGACCCCACCACCCGATAGAGACCCCACCACCCGATAGAGACCCCACCACCCGATAGAGACCCTACTACCCAATAGAGACCCTACTACCCGATAGAGACCCTACAACAACCCTACCACCCAATAGAGACCCTACCGATAGAGACCCCACAACCGATAGAGACCCCACCACCCGATAGAGACCCCACCACCCGATAGAGACCCCACCACCCGATAGAGACCCTACCACCCAATAGAGACCCTACTACCCGATAGAGACCCCACCACCCGATAGAGACCCACCACCCGATAGAGACCCTACTACCCAAAAGAGACCCTACTACCCGATAGAGACCCTACCACCCGATAGAGACCCTACCACCCAATAGAGACCATACACACAGAATTCTGTAGAAGAACTCTAAACGTTCAAAGGAAAACCCCAAATAACGCCTGTCGAGCAGAACTGGGACGTTTCCCATTACTGCTAAATATACAGAAACAAGCTATTACATTTTGGACACATCTAAATTTAAACCAAAAGACACTTCATTTTAAAGCACTAAAAACCCAAGAGCTGAATCCTGAAAACAGTGCCCTCAGTCAGCTGATGGTGACGCTAACCAATGAGGCTCCCATCCCATCAGCACTGGTTCAAAACAACTCAACAGGACAAAACTGATTATGAATCATTCAAAAGATCAATATTTAGAACATTGGAAAAGTCAAACAAAAGCACAAAGTAGACTAAATTGTTATTTGACTCTTAACAGAGAATATAAATTGGCTGAGTATCTGCACACTGTCACAGATCTAAAGCAGAGATGGGTCCTGACCAAATACTGGCTCAGGGACCACCGAATGGCCGTAGAGACAGGAGAATCAGACAGACAGGTCAGAGAGAGAGAGAGACAGGCTCAGTGACCACCAACTGGCCGTAGAGACAGGAAGACTCAGGCAGACAGGTCAGAGAGAGAGAGAGAGACAGGCTCAGTGACCACCAACTGGCCGTAGAGACAGGAAGACTCAGGCAGACAGGTCAGAGAGAGAGAGAGAGACAGGCTCAGTGACCACCAACTGGCCGTAGAGACAGGAAGACTCAGGCAGACAGGTCAGAGAGAGAGAGAGACAGGCTCAGTGACCACCAACTGGCCGTAGAGACAGGAAGACTCAGGCAGACAGGTCAGGAGAGAGAGAGAGAGAGAGACAGGCTCAGTGACCACCAACTGGCCGTAGAGACAGGAAGACTCAGGCAGACAGGTCAGAGAGAGAGAGAGAGACAGGCTCAGTGACCACCAACTGGCCGTAGAGACAGGAAGACTCAGGCAGACAGGTCAGAGAGAGAGAGAGAGAGACAGGCTCAGTGACCACCAACTGGTCAGAGACAGGAAGACTCAGGCAGACAGGTCAGAGAGAGAGAGAGAGACAGGCTCAGTGACCACCAACTGGCTGTAGAGACAGGGAAGACTCGGCAGACAGGTCAAAGAGAGAGAGAGAGAGAGACAGGCTCAGTGACCACCAACTGGCCGTAGAGACAGGAAGACTCAGGCAGACAGGTCAGAGAGAGAGAGAGAGACAGGCTCAGTGACCACCAACTGGTCAGAGACAGGAAGACCCAGGCAGACAGGTCAGAGAGAGAGAGACAGGCTCAGTGACTCACCAACTGGCCGTAGAGACAGGAAGACTCAGGCAGACAGGTCAGAGAGAGAGAGAGACAGGCTCAGTGACCACCAACTGGCCCTAGAGACAGGGAAGACTCAGGCAGACAGGTCAGAGAGAGAGAGAGAGAGAGAGACAGGCTCAGTGACCACCAACTGGCCGTAGAGACAGGAAGACTCATGGCAGACAGGTCAGAGAGAGAGAGACAGGCTCAGTGACCACCAACTGGCGTAGAGACAGGGAAGACTCAGGCACAGGTCAGAGAGAGAGAGACAGGCTCAGTGACTACCAACTGGCGTCAGAGACAGGAAGACTCAGGCAGACAGGTCAGAGAGAGAGAGAGACAGGCTCAGTGACCACCAACTGGCCCTAGAGACAGGAAGACTCAGGCAGACAGGTCAGAGAGAGAGAGAGAGAGACAGGCTCAGTGACCACCAACTGGCGTTAGAGACAGGAAGACTCAGGCAGACAGGTCAGAGAGAGAGAGAGAGACAGGCTCAGTGACCACCAACTGGCCGTAGAGACAGGAAGACTAGGCAGACAGGTCGAGAGAGAGAGAGAGACAGGCCAGTGACCACCAACTGGTCAGAGACAGGGAAGACTCAGGCAGACAGGTCAGAGAGAGAGAGAGACAGGCTCAGTGACCACCAACTGGCCGTAGAGACAGGGAAGACCCAGGCAGACAGGTCGAGAGAGAGAGAGAGACAGGCTCAGTGACCACCAACTGGGTCAGAGACAGGAAGAACCCCAGGCAGACAGGTCGAGAGAGAGAGAGAGAGAGAGACAGGCTCAGTGACCACCAACTGGCCGAGAGACAGGGAAGACTCCAGGCAGACAGGTCAGGAGAGAGAGAGACAGGCTCAGTGACCACCAACTGGCCGTAGAGACAGGGAAGACTCAGGCAGACAGGTCAGAGAGAGAGAGAGAGACAGGCTTAGTGACCACCAACTGGCCGGTAGAGACAGGGAAGACTCAGGCAGACAGGTCAGAGAGAGAGAGAGAGACAGGCTCAGTGACCACCAACTGGGTCAGAGACAGGGAAGACCCAGGCAGACAGGTCAGAGAGAGAGAGAGAGACAGGCTCAGTGACCACCAACTGGCCGTAGAGACAGGAAGACCTCAGGCAGACAGGTCAGAGAGAGAGAGAGAGAGACAGGCTCAGTGAACCACCAACTGGTCTAGAGACAGGGAAGACCAGGCAGACATGGCTGCGCAGAGAGGAACGTGAATAGGTGCTTCACCGCTCAACAGGGGAGACAGAAACAGAGATGACCTTCCTCCCTCCAATGTGAAAAAATAATCTCACTAAGAGACCCACACCCTTTGAAAAAATAGCCAACAAAATAGCAACTCCAAAGTTAACATCAGAAGAGAAGCAGGTAGTCCCTCCTAGGGAGAAGGACAGCAGCCCCACTCAGCCAACATGGATCTGGCCCACACAACCCCAGGGACCCACCACTATAAGATTGCACAAAACTGATAAGCATTACATTGTGATATGTAACTGTGTTGCAATGTAGTAAGTTGTGCATGTTTATACACGTATAGAATATATGTGACACCCACTGTATGTATTTAATACGTGATATACAATGCATTAATATTGATGGTACCATATGTATTATATTAACACATCTTAAATGCTTCAACAACAGACCACACAAAGAATAGAGAGAAGGACGGAGAGAGAGAAGAGGGAGAGAAGAGAGAGAGAGAAAGAAAGGAGAACAGAGAGAGAGAGAGAAGAGAGAAAAAAAAGAGGAGAGAGGAGAAGAGAGAGAAAAAAGGAAAAGGAAAAGAAAAGAGAGAAGAGAGAACGAGAGAAAGAGGAGAAAGAGAGAAAGAGAGAGGAGAGAGAGAGAGAGAGAAAGAGAAAGAGAGAGAAGAGAGAAAGAGAGAGAGAGAGAGAGAGGAGAGAGAACAGAGGAGGAGAGGAAACAGAAACCAGGAAACCCAGTGTGTGTGTGTGTGTACCACAAAGGTGTGTGTGTGTGTGTAAAACCCAGAAACGAAACCAGGAAACCCAAAACCCAGAAACAGTGTGAAACAGGAAACCTGTGTGTGTGTGTGTGAAAGGTGTGTCAGGAAACCCTAGTGTGTGTGTGGAAACCCAGAAACCCGTGTGTGGAAATCCAGTGTGGAAACCCAGAAACCTGAAACCCTGTGTGTGTGTGTGTGTGTGTGTGTGTGTGTGTGTGTGAACAGCCCCCATGATAAGCCCACAAAATGTGGAGGGGAAAGAAAGGAGGAGTGGTTGGTCTTCTGTCAAGAACAGGTGGACAATCCTAACAATATCCTGAGAAGGATAGTACAGAACACCGTGGACAAAATAATGGAAATAACCTAAAATAACTTAGTGGACAACCAAAGCCTTGAAACACATAGCACATATGTAACATTATACAACTTAGAGTGAACACCCCCAACCCACCAAAAAAACACACCCCACCCAGCAAGATTAATTAAATGTGATGAAGAATAGAAGGAGGGGGATGAGGCAGAGGGACAAGATAAATGGAGGAGGGAAGAAGAAAAGAAGGGAAGGCAAGAAAAAACATGGAAGAATAGTGAGAAGGAAGCGAATAATCTGTGAAGGTAAAACCATTTCAGGTGACTACCCCATGAAGCTCATTGAGAGAACACCAAGGGGGGTTTGCAGAGTTATCAAAAAAGCAAAGGGTGGCTACTTTGAGGAATCTAAAATATAAGACATGTTTTCAGTTATTTCACACTTTTTTGTTAAGTACATAATTCCATATGTGTTCATTCATAGTTTTGATGCCTTCAGTGAGAATCTACAATGTAAATAGTCATGAAAATAAAAAGGCAACACATTGAATGAGAAGATGTGTCCAAACTTTTGGCCTGTACTGTATACGGTTAGGATTTTACAAAATAAGAAGAGAATAAGCGTGAGCATGTCAAAGGCCAAGGCGGGCCAAAAATGGGCGGCATTGCTTTATATTGTACCACTGGTGGCTGGAGTACATCGGTGGCGTCTGTACAGGTCAAAGAGTGTATAAGGTATAGGTTAGTACCAGAAGTACAGAGAGAGAGCAGCAGGACAATCTAGCTGGACATTTGGTCTGTGTGTGTATGTGTGTGTGTGTGTGTGTGTCTGCTTGTTTAACTATATTCGTGGGGTCCAAAAATCGGGAGTCCAGTATACTTGTGGGGTCCCGACAGCTTTGTAGGGCCAAAATGCTGGACCCCACAAGTTTAAAGGGCTGTTTGAGGGTTAAGACTTGGTTTTAGGATTAGGGATAGAATTAGGTTATGGTTAAGGTGAGGGTAAGGGTTAAGGTTAGACATTTAGTTGTGATGGTTAAGGTTAGGGTAAGGGGCTAGAGAATGCATCATGTCAATGACTGGTCCCCACAAAGATAGTGCCACAAATCTGTGTGTGTGTGTGACATGAGTGTTACAGTGATGGTCTGTGTGTGTGTGTGTGTGTGTGTGTGTGTGTGTGTGTGTGTGTGTGTGTGTGTGTGTGTGTGTGTAGCTAATGATCAGGTTATATTTAAGTTCTCAGCGCTGCTCTCATAACACACTTCACATGACATCTCCTACTTACAGATATCACACCTGTCACCATAACCTTTACCGAGCCACGCACACACACACACACACACACGCTTACACACACACACACGCACACACACGCACACACACACACACACACACACACACACACAGACAGCAGACAGACCTCTAAAACTTCATGTTCTTTTTAAAGAACATGCCTAATAAAACACAGCCTGTCTGCGACCGTGGGCACAGAGACATTTATATGTCAACCCTTGAGGTAAAAACAAAACGTGTATGGTAGCTTTAAATGATGAGCGTGGGCGAAGAGGTTAAAGAAAAAGATAGAGCAAACACTTTAAAAGGAAAAATAAGAGAAATAAAATGTATCAAGTGGTATTTATGCACAACTAGCGGAGCAACTGACCTCGGTATTCCCTGCAGGTATTGCATATATTAAAATGTAATATCCAAAACATTTCTTATAAACACAAACAGAAACCTAGAATGGTGAACTCCTCCACAGGGCTCTTTTTTCCAAAGACCTCATATTCTGCTCATTTTCAGGTTCATAATTGTATTTAGAGGTTATATCAGAATAGGTTTACACGGTTTTAAAAAAACACCATATTTATGTCATACTGCGCATTGCTGCAGCTCCTCTTTTCACCCGGTGTGTTGAGCTCTCTGTTTTAGCTACAGAGTGAGACATCTCGCTTCTGTTCCATCTTTGTTGGGAGTCGCACATGCTCAGTAGCTAGGTAAGGACTACTAGCCAGTCAGAAGCAGAGTATGAGGGCGTGCCCTGACAGTACCTAGGT
>NC_053132.1:2769960-2779960 GCF_010015445.1 Perca fluviatilis
CACAGCTCTATGGTCCCACAGCCCTATGTTCCCACAGTCCTATGTTCCCACAGCCCAATGGTCCCACAGCCCAGTGGTCCCACAGCCCAATGGTCCCACAGCCCTATGGTCCCACAGCCCAATGGTCCCACAGCCCAATGGTCCCACAGCCCTATGTTCCCACAGCCCTATGGTCCCACAGCCCTATGTTCCCACAGCCCTATGGTCCCACAGCCCAATGGTCCCACAGCCCTATGTTCCCACAGCCCTATGTTCCCACAGCCCTATGTTCCCACAGCCCTATGCTCCCACAGACCTCTGTTTCTACAGCCCTATGGTCCCACATTTCTATGATTTTTCTTAAAATGAGGCCCTATGTTAGGGGTTACATTCCATCTGTAGTCCATTGCTACTGGATAATAGGTTGGTTGTAATTGGCTACCAAATTGGGAGAAAGAGAGATAAAATCTGATAAAACTTTCTGAAAAAGGAAAAATGTGGCCTAATTTTTGGAAAAAAATATCTTAGAAATGTAGGAACATAGGGCCTAATTTTCAGTGAAAAGAAAAGTCTAAATGTCTAAATGTTCTGCACACATGCTGCACCTACAAATCTAAATACCAAATGTGTTTCTGTTTATGCGGGATTGTTCGTTTTGGTGCCAATAGGTTGCAAATAAATATTCAACAACACTGTCAAAAGAAGACAGTGCAGCCTTGAAGAAAATGGAGACACCATATTGTTTGTATTTTTCTCTTTTCTCAGCAGCCGTTTTAACGGCATGTTAGGATTCCCCCGGCAGCACCTGAACCTTACACAGTGCTGATGAGGTATTGATTGGCCACGGCGAGATACACGAAAAGCAGCGAGACAGAATCAGGGTCAATGCTAAGCATCGACTGCTGCTGAACTACTTCAAGGTAAAGACATTATTTATAGCGTCTATTTTCCAATGTTAACTAAATGTACAAGAACAAGTAGCTGTTTTCCTCAAAAGTGTAATGATGCCAAAAAGGTATGCTCAGTCCTGGGACTAAGAATACAAATAACAGTTTGGAAACTAAGTCAAATGTTACTTTATCGATGTTGTTTTCTTACTTTCGGTCAGCAAATCTCAAGTTCAGACTCAAACCAGCAGTGAAAGGATCTCCTAACAAGCCTCCAGCGCTGTATCCAGGGTTTTTATCATACATGCACAAGTCTAGAGATGCTCACAAGTCTCTTAGAGACGCTCACAAGTCTTTGAGAGATGCTCACAAGTCTCTGAGCCAGAGATGCTCAGAAGTCTCTGAGCTAGAGTCCAAGTCAAGTCTCATGAACGTCCGTTACATTCGAGCCGTTGAGTTGCTAAATGAGTTGCTACAAAGCTAATCAGCTAATCAGCTCCACACAACTCTCTCTGCACCCACGCACTTCACAAGTTTAACAATCACACAAACAAACGTGTTTAATACAACAACAGAAAAACTAGTTCACAAAAAATAAAGGACTAGGGGGGGAGGGGGGTTCGTTCAACCACACAACCCTCCCCTGTCTACGGTTCCTGGTGGAACGTGAAATAAATGTTAATGGTTAAAGTTGCAGAGCTGAAGAACTGCTGAGGCAGAGCTGGTGCTGGTTCGGAGCCAGAGCCCATAGTTTCAAATCGGTTCTTTGTTTTTCGACCACCAAAAGCACCAGCTCCGAACCCGTAAAAGTGGTTCTTAAGTAGCACCAAATCATCGCTGGGCCAAGAAGTAAGAACCGCTTATGTCAGCGGCTTGGGGGGGGGCGGGGTTACCGTGACCAACAAGACGAACAGAAACTTGTGACCTCCATTTTTGAATTAGCAGATAAACACGATGGCCGCGATTAAACAGAAACAGCAGCAGTGGTCAGAGGAGGAAACGAGCTGCTTTCTTGCACGATAACAGCGAGTTTGGACACACCTTCTCATTCAATGTGTTTCCTTTTTATTTTCATGACTATTTACATTGTAGATTCTCACTGAAGGCATCAAAACTATGAATGAACACATATGGAATTATGTACTTAACAAAAAAGTGTGAAATAACTGAAAACATGTCTTATATTTTAGATTCTTCAAAGTAGCCACCCTTTGCTTTTTTTATTAATAAGGGAAAAACTTCCACTAATGAACCCTGACAAAGCACACCTGTGAAGGTAAAACCATTTCAGGTGACTACCTCCTGAAGCTCATTGAGAGAACACCAAGGGTTTGCAGAGTTATCAAAAAAAGCAAAGGGTGGCTACGTTGAAGAATCTAAAATATAAGACATGTTTTGTAATTCACACTTTTGTATAAAATTCCATATGTGTTCATTCATAGTTTTGACTGTCTTCAGTAAATCTACAACGTAAATAGTCATGAAAATAACATTGAATGGAGAAAGGTGTAAACAACCTGTACTGTATATATATATATATACATATATATATATATATATATATATATATATGTATATATATATATATATATATATATACAGTACAGGCCAAAAGTTGGATATATATATATATATATATATATATATATATATATATACCTACATACCTTCACTCTGCTCTGATACCGAGCCTGTTATCTTTCCGCACCACAGAATCAGACACACAAAATGCTGAAACGTCACACAAAAAACATGCAGTTACACTCCTGCGAACACACGCGTGCGCGAACACAAAGCCCACAGACAACGTTCGAGCGCCCTCACTCAAAACACACTGGGATGCACACAGCTGCAGGGGGGGGGGCCCGCAGTACTTCAGGGAGCGCTGCTTTCAACAGCAACACCGTGACCTCCAACGCAGGCCGCCGAGAGACTCCCGAGGAAACACTGGAGGTCGAGCTAACCCTGTCACCGCGAGTCAAGATACCTCCAGCGCTCATCGTCTCCGAAAACAACAACAACCAGAGCCTCTCTTCGTACCGTCTGAGTGTGAAAAAGCCCCGGGAGAGCTGTGCTAAAAGCAGCTCTTCACACGGCAAGAGTCCATGTAGGACAAGAAGAAAGCTGAGAACACAGCCAGGTTTCATGTCATGGTATTGCCAAATGGCATTTCGAAAAGGTCGAGATGGGTGTGTTGTACTTCACACAGATCGCAAAAAAAAAAACCAGAACACTTAGTTGTACTTGTTCGTGTCAAGGTTTTTCGACAGCTGAAACTTGGGCTCCCACTGCAGCACGGCACGGCAGCCGTGCCAACGTATCTGACTTCAATTACTCCAGTACTGTACTTAAAGCGCCCATATTCTGCTCATTTTCAGGGTCATAATTGTATTTTAAGGTTGTACCAGAATAGGTTTACATGGTTTAATTATCAAAAAACACCATATTTTAGTTGTACTGCACATTGCTGCAGCTCCTCTTTTCACCCTGTGTTCAGCTCTCTGTTTTAGATACAGAGTGAGACATCTCTTCTTCTTCTGTACTATCTTTGATTGCACTCGCACATGCTCAGTAGCTCAGATCGTAGCTTGTGTCAGCTAGCTCCATAGACAGTAAAAGAAAGGCTGTTTCTCCAACTTCAGTCAGTTCCAAGGCAGGATCAGCTGGGAGACTTCTTCTAAACCAGGGAGCACATGGAAGTAGTTCTTCTGGTAGATTATGGTGAACTTGTGTGTGTTGTAGCAGTGCTTTACTATTGAGAACGATGCTAACGCTAACACTAGCATGCTAACGCTAACGCTAGCATGCTAACGCTAACGCTAAATACATTAGTTAACATTTTCGTGCCGGCCACCATGAAAAAAAACGACAAAAACGTCCCCGTGAACACGTATCACTAGATTAAAATAACGTGACCATTACACAAACTGCCGTGAGACTGGGCTGATATATGTGCCTGCTCGACCCACTGAGCCAACCCGGCCACACACGAAGGAGCCTTTAGAAATGAAATGGGACAGCCTCCGTAAGATGCAACCCCTGAATTGGGACAGAGCTTAGAGGCATTTGAGTTTTTCCCTTTTACATCTCCATCTCTTTGTGCATCAGTGTGCTTGTGAAGTGTATTAACACCCTATTTCATTCTGCACATTCTATAACTTGTATTTAAGTTATATCTGAACTATCTATATGCATGATGATCCAAATGAACTTCACCCCACTTCCACAGGACACTTCTCCGGAAACATCTGGAAAGCGTTATTAGTGGGGCCCCTAGAAATAGGGATGTCCTTGTTGGCTTGGTTCCAAGAGGATGATAGCCATTGGTCAATTATTACTTCCATCTCCCACCTTATGTTACACAAAGTTTAGGACATATATACCATGTGTTAACAGCAGAACCTCAGAGTGACCATTTTTGAGAGTCTGGGAAAACGGTCCTCTCCGAGCTCTGCAGAAGCTTGTAAATTGATGCTGAATTATTTGATGTAAATAAATCTTTATAATCAAGAAACAGTGTCAGCGGATTCCTCTCCACACGACATTACAGCATCGCTACTACAAAATACACCACACTTGTATGCACTTAAGTTAACTGTACTTATTATCACGGTGACAGCAGTGTGGTGGGATAACCTGGCAGGGGAAGAAGCACTGTTGTCGTTAAAAAAACAATGAAATTATAGAAAGTCTGACTGAGGCTCGTGTGCTCATTGCTGCCGTTTGCTCTTTCTCTGTTGGATCGGTTTTAGCTGCATGTCAGTCACTTATTGGATGTATTAGTGGAATAACACAACGCCCACAGGAACGCCTACAAAGACACTAGTCTTTTTTTTTTTTAAATGTTCATGCTTTGTGGCTGCCTTTGCACTTCACATGATAATGAGATCAATATCCTGTATGCATGATCAGTAGCTGGACACAGATAACCCTGCAAAAGGTCATACAGAACAAGTATCATTGCTGGAATCTTTCACATATTTCAATTTTAATATCGTTATGATATTGTTGGATATGTGTGAGTGTGTGAGTGTGTGGGCGCTGAGAGTAAAGACAGATGGGAGGTCTGAACACAAAGCTCCTCCAGGACATTTTCTCTTACTGCGTTTGGATCCTTTGCATTTTGCAAAAAGAAAAGGCAGTAGGCTTCAAATAAGAAGGAAAATGGCTCGTAGTAGAAGATGAAGATGCAGAGGAGGAGCTGTGGTCACATAAACAGATGATATTTCAAGCTGTTCCCATGAACCAATCAAACACACAGCTACGAAAAGTAAAGCTCTGTCATTATGTATTTCGAAACTGCAGGACTTTCAAGCAGACCTCTCGGGGAGTTCGTGGGGGAAACGTATTTCATATTCCTTCACATCTTCCACATGTCAACGAACTGGAGAGAATACGACATAATTTGCTGTGACAAACTCTATACCTGCAAATGGCTGTTTTCCATCTGAATGGTGTGCTTCCAAAACCAGAAACTGTCTCCGATTTAAAAGTTTGATCACAAGTACGAACACGTCCGCAGGTCAACGAGGACTCGCGCTAAGCTTCGGGCCAATCAGCAGGTTGTTAGAAACTAAATAGATTCGTCAAATAGCACTTTTGGAAGTTCAGTTTACGGCTAAATGATATGACAGACATGTCCTCAGGGGGCGCAGCACAACATTCTGGGCCCTGTAGAAAGGCATTTTCTATGGGCCCCTACCTGCAACCACAGCTATTCATTCTAGCATCTTTTTGGGCCCCTCCTCACATGAGGGCCCTGGGTACTCAGTGCCCCTTTTTCCCCCAAAGTCCGACGCCCCTTGCATGTCCTTCCAACCGATATCCCGGAAAATCTCCCTCTTTTTCACAGCTCGATGTTGGCAGGTATGACAGGTTTGAAATTTAAAGTAAGTAAGTCATTTTACAATGTCTGACTTTGGTGTCAATCTGCGTACAAAGAAATTAATTTCATGAATTTACATTACAAAATATAGCCGTTAATAAGTAGCACTTTGTGAGGTTAGTTTTAAAGGTGCCCTGCCATACAAAACTGTTTTTCCTTGCATATTTTGAAATCTGTGAGGTCCATATATATGTGTTTGTGTTATGTTGTG
This sequence comes from Perca fluviatilis, assembly GCF_010015445.1. Lineage (NCBI taxonomy): Eukaryota > Metazoa > Chordata > Actinopteri > Perciformes > Percidae > Perca > Perca fluviatilis. The sequence goes on from NC_053132.1 coordinate 2,775,923, forward strand.
AATGTGAAAATGAACTGCTACCTCCTCTGTCAGCTCTAGAACTGAACAGAAATAAGCAGAGAAATCAGACCAATCACAGAAGCTGGTCAGTCTGACATCATACTGCCTGAGCTCATTACTATTCATGAGCTCGCCCAGTTGGGCTGGGGTAAAGGATGCTGACAGCCAGGCTCTCATTGGCTAGCTGTTAGCCAATCAGATTCAAACAGCCTAGCTTGTTGAATATTAATGAGAACTGGCAGAAATCGAGCCGAGTCTTCCTGCAGGCTTTCTATACCGCGCTAGAATAGCTTGAAACAAGGTAACCAAGGTTACAGAGTCCATGGTTAGACCTTCAGACATCACCACAAAGTCATGAAATATGTGTGGCAGGGCACCTTTAAAAGAAAACTGAGACTAACTGATATGCCGATGTCGATAAATATGAGGATGACAGCCGATTGTACGTGATGTGATCTTTCATGCCTTCGTAGCAGAGTTGGAAGTTTTAAAATATCAGTAATGTGAAAATGTCTGACTTTGGTGGCAAAGTGTAACCCGAATGCCAGCCGAACTTAGACCTCAACAAAATTTGAGGTCGTGAAGTTGGATCTGGACTTGATCCGTTGTGGAGCAACTTTTTTCCACGCAGGGGGCGTGGGGGTGCGCTTGCGACTTACAATTACTTACAAAGATACATAACAGCTATTGTATGCACTACATGATTTAAATTTTACCCTATCATACTTTATCGACAGGAGTAGATAGGTCAAATAGCAAACAACCAGCCACAAATAGTCTATAAACAAAGCATCAGGCAGTTTTGAGATTTCACATGAACAACGGTTAAAGTTACTCAGGCTACCGAAGAATAGCCTACACCATAATTCCTCCGTTCAATTAGACCTTAGCGACGCACCCCAAGCTGCTGTTCCACTGCTGCCTGTTCCAATTTAACGGGAGAGAGGAGAGCAGAGGGTTAGGACCATCTTCAGCCAGAGAGGACATTATTTCTTCACCTTCTTGCATTGTTCACCCCGGTGGGAGGTTTGCAACAGGTGAATTAGTTCGCTATTAACGTCATCGCTACACAGTTTCTTAGTAAAAACCAAAATTAATTAAACTGCCTTGTTTCTTTTTGCCATATGCTTACTGCAGAATGGATTTCAAGGATTTTCGCGCCGATTAATGGCCTCCAACGTTTTAATATTTTTCTGCGAATCTTTGAGTTAACATGTAAACATGAGTTGAATTTGCACCGCGCGCGCCGCCGCCTGCGCCTTGATGCTCATAACACCGAATAGCATGTATAGTTTTCTTTTTGAAGTGAATTAGGTTCAAATCGCCGACATGCATGAATGAATTTTTGCAGTTTTACACATAATAATCCACGATGATCACATTACACAAAACTGAAATTGCCCTCAAAATGACACATTGTCAATATTTTAGAGACCCCCAAAATTTCACAAATCACGTTTTCAGGGGCGCCCATGTCTTATTAAGGGGAGCCGAGCTCCCCTAGCTCCCCGTGATTGCACCCTGGTTGTAGGTCTATACGTTGCTCTGATTGGTTGTAGGTCTATCTGTTGCTCTGATTGGTTGTAGGTCTATCCGTTGCTCTGATTGGTTGCAGGTCTATCCGTTGCTCTGATTGGTTGCAGGTCTATCCGTTGCTCTGATTGGTTGCAGGTCTATCCATTGCTCTGATTGGTTGTAGGTCTATCCGTTGCCTGATTGGTTGCAGGTCTATCCAATTGAGTGTAGAGGTCTTTTCTTTCCTGGTTGGGTTGAAACACCCCATAATCACAGCCCAATGGAGCAGCATCAGGCTGTGTCTCAAAAGCCTACTTGCACACTTCCAACCATTAGTTTTAAGTATATCGTGTAGATAACGCAAAAGTCAGAGCACTGAAAGTACCAGGATGACCCCTTAAAAACGGTCAAGAAGTTCACTGTGGAACGATGGACGTTACTCGCACTAACGGGATCATCTTGACTACGAAGCGGAAGGGGAGGGACCAGGGACGTCGACCGGCAGCTGATTGGACGAACGCGGGTCTGGCTTCTCCGGATTTCACAACAGAGCATAATGGCGGCTCGTTCAGAATACGAGTTCGTATTTCCGAAAATAGTTCAACGAAACGTGTTTCTGAAAAGACTCTAAGAGAAATAGACCCGTGCGGTTGCTGAATCTGTCTTTATTTCAGATCGTCGATGGTCGGTTTAAAAGATTTTTGTCAGATTTTCAGAGGCGGTGAGGTGTATTGTCATCCTATTTTATCTGCATATTCTATATGACTTGTATTAAAGCTTTGGGTAACAGAGAAACCCAGGTGAACTTTAGCCCAGTTCCAGGAAAACAGCCATAGGAGATAGCTGGGATTCTTATCAATGGACCCTCCAAAATAAGGCCAGTTGGCTTGTAGCCATTGGTCAAAGTATTGTTTATTGTTTCCTCCCCATCTATGTTACATACAGTATAGCATATATACCATGTTCGAACAAAGAAAGCCAGATAACAGATAACTCTGCAAACCCTTGGTGTTCTCTCAATGAGCTTCATGAGGTAGTCACCTGAAATGGTTTTACCTTCACAGGTGTGCTTTGTCAGGGTTCATTAGTGGAATTATTTCCTTATTAATAAAAAAGCAAAGGGTGGCTACTTTGAGGAATCTAAAATGCGAGCTGCTTTCTTGCAAAATAACGGCGAGTTAGGACACACCTTCTAATTCAATGCGTTTCCTTTTTATTTCCATGACTATTTACATTGTAGATTCTCACTGAAGGCATCAAAACTATGAATGAACACATGTGGAATTATGTATTAACAAAAAAGTGTGAAATAACTGAAAACATGTCTTATATTTTAGATTCCTCAAAGTAGCCCCTTTGCTTTTTTATTAATAGGGAAAAACTTCCACTAATGAACCCTGACAAAGACACCTGCGAAGGTAAAACCATTTCAGGTGACTACCTCATGAAGCTCATTGAGAGAACACCAAGGGTTTTGCAGAGTTATCAAAAAGCAAAGGGTGGCTACTTTGAAGAATATAAATATAAAGACATGTTTTCAGTTATTTCACACTTTTTGTTAAGAACATAATTCCATATGTGTTCATTCATAGTTTTGATGCCTTCAGTGAGAATCTACAATGTAAATAGTCATGAAAATAAAAAGGAAACGCATTGAATGAGAAGATGTGTCCAAACTTTTGGCCTGTACTATATATATATATATATATATATATATATATATATATATATATATATATATATATATATGTGTGTCAATGGCAGTGACAGGATGTAAGCAGCAGGGCCGAGATCCTCGATGTAAGCCTGCAACAGCGATGGATACATTTTTAAAATGAAAAATGCTGATTTCTGATCTTATTAGGCTACAATGTGTCATTCCGAATGTGCCGTGGCTCAAAAAAGGTTGAAAATCACTGGTCTAATAATCACAGCGTAGAGACAAGCACAGCCCTCTCGCCAGATGAGCGACCACGCTGTTTGGCTCATTGGTTGTAGCCAGCGTGGAGCGTGACTAGGGAGACCCCAGCCCCTCTGCCGGGGGTTTGGTTTCTCCCTGCAGCTCAGGCTGGAAACCTGCTCGTTCATCTATCGCGAAACCAATCAGAAACTGGATTTATCCAGCTGGTGGCTGGTATTAATTGTGATGTGTGTCCTCCACATTTGTGTGTGTGTGTGTGTGTGTCCTCCACTGTGTGTGTTGTGTGTTACTCAACTGTGTGTCCCCACTTTGTTGTGTGTGTGTGTGTGTTGTCTCCTCCACTGTGTGTGTGTGCGTGTGTGTGTGTGTACTGTACTTTCGACTGTGTGTGTCTGTGTGTGTGTGTGTACTCAACTGTGTCCTCCGCTTTGTGTGTGTGTATACTTTCGACTGTGTGTGTGTGTGTGTGTGTGTGTGTACTGTACTTTCGACTGTGTGTGTCGTGTGTGTGTGTGCCCTCCACTGTGTGTGTGTGTGTCCTCCACTGTATGTGTGTGTGTACTCAACTGTGTCCTCCGTGTGCGTGTGTGTGTGTGTACTCA
>NC_053132.1:2782460-2787460 GCF_010015445.1 Perca fluviatilis
CATCTCAGAGCTGGAAGGTAATTGGTCAGGCGTCTGTGTGCACGTACGTTAAGTGTGTGAGAGCATAAACAGGCTGCAGGGCTGCTGAAGGCCACAGCCGACCAGACCCCCCGCCTCGGTTATCAATCGGTACCTGCCAAACCTGGGATTCAATCTTCATGTTTCTGTTTAAACATTAAATTAAATTAAAGTTAAGGTGGTGATAGACAGATGGTTTATCCAATCAGCTAACCAGTGTTTTCAGCCAGCGGTAGCCCTAATTCTGTTAGCTGCTCGCTAATGCTTTTTCCTCTTGGATCCTTCTTTTGGAATATGGAGCGGGAACCTGAAATGGGGCCTTTTATTCCTAAATTCTCGTTACACAAACGGTAAACATCCTTTACCGACATGCTGCTAGCATGCTGAGCTAACGAGCTATGCTCTGCCTGCAGCAGCAGCAGCAGCAGCAGCAGCAGCAGCAGGGGTAGCCTGGCTCGTGGTTGTATTTTCATACTCTTCGTTGATCTGATTGGTTGATTTGGCCTCGTCTATCACCAACTATAGGTGGTAGATAGACAGATGGTTTATCCAATCAGCTAACCAGGATTTTCGCCCCCCTTCCCAAAAGTTCTCCAACGGAAAGTTCCCAGATGGATATGGCGAGCAGATGCGAAGCGATCCATCTGGTGGAGTCGGGTTACATTGCTGTTATGATGGAGGAGGATTCGCTGAGCAGGAAGGAGAGATTTTCAGGAGAAGAAACTGATCTGCTCGTGTCTGTAAAAGTGAAAGCGCACAAGCTGATCATATCGTAATACTATTTCACATTGTGATATTTTATTGTTAATCTTCTGCATGTGTGTGCTGCTGCTGCTGCTGCGCTTCCCCTGTGTGTGTAACAAGCACAGTGTGCACGAGCCTAGGCGCATTTGACTAAAGCGCTGTTAAAATAACAATGAAATGCTGCGTTACTGACTGTTTTTTTGCATCCTTATCTGACGCCGAGAGATACCAAGTGTCCATATTTTACGAGTTGGGAGTGAGAACTGGTTGTTATCCAGACTGCATGTGAAAAGCAAACCCCATTAACAACTCATCACGATAGAAACAGTACGGGCAAGAAAAGGAGACGTGTTACATCACAAAGTGAACAAGACAGACCCAAACACAGCTCCCCTTGAATCCTAAACATCCACCCAACTCCTCTGAGTCCAATCGCAACCTTAAAGCCGCTTCTGCATTCATCGGGCTGCATTTATTCACAGGGAGCACGCAGCGGCATGCAGCCGCACGGGCTCATTACCAAACATGTCAGACAGACATCGCAGGGATCGGTTGGAGGTATTGATCCGTCTCGAGAAGCCCTCGCCACCGAAACTCGCCTCCGATTGGCCGGCCGGGTGTCCGAGGTCCAGCCAGCGTACAGTTTGCATACAGAGTGAGGGAGCGTGTGCTGCATAATGACCGCGAGAGGAGGCACGGCAAATATATACAGACTCATAACAGACGGAGAACGCTTTCGACCTCAATTATGATATGCAGATAGGACGACGACGCTGGGGAAGACAGAGAAAAGGGGGGAGGATGAGGACCAAGTTTTACCTTCTCGTAAAAACATGTTTTTACGAGATACGGAAAAATACTGCTTCAAAGATAGTGATATAGGTTGGATAGTTCAGCATTCAGGTTTTCAAATGTATTTCATATCTTGTATGTAGGGTACTACACAAGAAGGTTAGCTCTGGGGACAACCTTCACCCACAGGAACAGACCTTTTACACAGCAGACATGTTGACATGGCATAGTAGGGAAAGCACAGGTGTGTTCAAAACCATTACTGATGGCTGCATTCCACTTAGGAGAGACCCTGGTATTAAACCATTACTGATGGCTGCATTCCACTTAGGAGAGGTCCTGGTATTAAACCATTACTGATGGCTGCATTCCACTTAGGAGAGGTCCTGGTATTAAACCATTACTGATGGCTGCATTCCACTTAGGAGAGGTCCTGGTATTAAACCATTACTGATGGCTGCATTCCACTTAGGAGAGACCCTGGTATTAAACCATTACTGATGGCTGCATTCCACTTAGGAGGTCCTGGTATAAACCATTAATGATGGCTGCATTCCACTAGGAGAGACCCTGGTATTAAACCATTACTGATGGCTGCATCCCACTTAGGAGAGGTCCTGGTATTAAACCATTACTGATGGCTGCATTCCACATAGGAGAGGCCCTGGTATTAAACCATTACTGATGGCTGCATCCCACTTAGGGAGGTCCTGGTATTAAACCATTAATGATGGCTGCATTCCACTTAGGAGAGACCCTGGTATAAACCATTACTGATGGCTGCATCCCACTTAGGAGGTCCTGGTATTAAACCATTACTGATGGCTGCATTCCACTTAGGAGAGGTCCTGGTATTAAACCATTACTGATGGCTGCATTCCACTTAGGAGACCCTGGTATTAAACCATTACTGATGGCTGCATTCCACTAGGAGAGGTCCTGGTATTAAACCATTACTGATGGCTGCATTCCACTTAGGAGAGGCCCTGGTATTAAACCATTACTGATGGCTGCATCCCACTTAGGAGAGCCTGGTATAAACCAACTGAGCTGCATCCACTTAGGAGGTCCTGGTATTAAACCATTACTGATGGCTGCATCCCACTTAGGAGAGGCCCTGGTATTAAACCATTACTGATGGCTGCATTCCACTTAGGAGAGGTCCTGGTATTGTGCATGCTGACTCACTGAAATCTCTTACTGGGACACTTGATGGAACCGAGCCATCGTTAAGGTTATCTATCTCTGCTGTGCTTTTCCTGCTATGACAAGTCAACATGTCTGCTGTGAAGAAGGTCCATAGCTTAGAATGTGTAGAATCTATTATGAGTTTGGGTACAAACCTGCATACAGAGAAATTGGAGCCAGGAATGTGGTAATCTATTAGGAGCATCGGTCATAAAAGGTGCAGTTTGGAAGTAAACTGTTGCACTGAAATAGATAGCCTGAAGTGTGTGAGGACAAACAGTATAAAGGAGGAGTTGTCTTGATGATGAGACACTATGAGTACATGCTCTTAGGAGGGAGTACACATGGTTACACCTTGGCGTATACATTTGGTGCATGTCAGCTGTTCTCCCCTTTGATGAAAGTGTGTTTGTTGTGTGAATAGAGCTGCTTTAGTCTGAACTCATTGTATTCAGCATTTGTTAAAGTTTCCAACTCATTTCCAGATATTTCCCCGTATATCAATTAGAATGGAGGTACTGCACAAACACAGACACACACACACACACACACACACTCATGCACGCACACACACATACAGAGACACACACACACTCATGCACGCACCACACACATACTCATGCATGCACACACACATACAGAGACACACACACACTCATGCACACACACACACATACAGAGACACACACACACTCATGCACGCACACACACATACAGAGACACACACACACTCATGCACACACACACACACACACACACACAAAAAAGACACACACACACACACACGCACACACACACACACACACACACACACACACACACACACACAAAAGACACACACACAGACACACGCACACACACACACACACACACACACACACACACACACTAATGCACGCACCACACACATACTCATGCACGCACACACATACTCATGCACGCACACACACATACAGAGAGACACACACACACACACTAATGCACGCACCACACACATACTCATGCACGCACACACACATACAGAGACACACACACACACACACACACACACACACACACACACACACACTAATGCACGCACCACACACATACTCATGCACGCACACACACATACAGAGACACACACACACACACACACTCATGCACACACACATACAGAGACACACACATACTCATGCACGCACCACACACATACTCATGCACGCTAGTGTTAATTTTGTCACCTATTTTTAATTTAGTCTTAGTCTTAGTCTTGTGCCAAACATTTTTGTTAGTCAAGTTTTAGTCAACTAAAAGTCTCGTCATTTTAGTCAAGTTTTAGTCAAAAGAGAACTCAAGGTATCTTAGTCGAGTTTTAGTCGACTAAAAGTCTCGCCATTTTAGTCAAGTTTTAGTCAAACCATTTCAGTCAAATAGTTATAAAAATAAATAAATTATATAAAGTTATATAAATATTGAGCCTCTTCCTTATTTCACCAGCAAACGACAAAAACAACCACTGCATTGGAAAAGGATATTTTACAATAAAATAAATGCAGCACGAAACTGGCGAGGCGTATTTCAAGTGAACGCAACATCTGTTGTTTTTCAGACAACGGCAGCTGCAGACTGTCGTACGTCTCGTGTTGGAAATGGAGACAAATCTTTACACCGTTTAGCTGTCAGCATTGTAACCCTTTTATATATGTCAATGATTGTAACCGTGTTTACTCCAACTGCTAGCTAACGGTATGCTAACGTTACCTGCTGCCAGGTGTAGTGTTAACTAGCTAACGGTATGCTAACGTTACCTGCTGCCAGGTGTAGTGTTAACTAGCTAACGGTATGCTAACGTTACCTGCTGCCAGGTGTAGTGTTAACTAGCTAACGGTATGCTAACGTTACCTGCTGCCAAGTGTAGTGTTAACTAGCTAACGGTATGCTAACGTTACCTGCTGCCAGGTGTAGTGTTAACTAGCTAACGGTATGCTAACGTTACCTGCTGCCAGGTGTAGTGTTAACTAGCTAACGGTATGCTAACGTTACCTGCTGCCAGGTGTAGTGTTAACTAGCTAACGGTATGCTAACGTTACCTGCTGCCAGGTGTAGTGTTAACTAGCTAACGGTATGCTAACGTTACCTGCTGCCAAGTGTAGTGTTAACTAGCTAACGGTATGCTAACGTTACCTGCTGCCAGGTGTAGTGTTAACTAGCTAACGGTATGCTAACGTTACCTGCTGCCAGGTGTAGTGTTAACTAGCTAACGGTATGCTAACGTT
>NC_053132.1:2792460-2794960 GCF_010015445.1 Perca fluviatilis
TGTCCGCTGGCTCCATGAACCTTGATAAAGAAGGCTGTTTCTCCAGCTCCGAATCGTTCCGCAGATCCGCAGGTCGGCGTCGTGGCCTTCATCATATCATCCGCTGGACTTAAAAACTCGAAAGTAGCCGAAAGAGATGGCAACTTGGCCCGTTTGGTGAGCATAAAAGGCAAAACCAACATGAAAAGACGCCAGTAATGTTCCCTCAGCATTTAGTTTGGTTGTTAGAACTGTTATGCTTAAAATCGACAGGGACGGATTAAAATCGTCACCTGTTTCCCACGTAACGTTACGCTTCGGTAAAATCGTCCTATGTGCTGGATTTCCCTGGGTTAGCTAGCAAATAAGCCCACTGATGGCGACATTATTGTTGATATTTTGGCCCAGTGTTTAGTAATGACAGTAGTAGCGGTCATAGTGAGTGAACATGTGATGATATTTTATTCACACACACACACACACACACACACACACACACACACACACACACACACACACACACACACACACACACACACACACACACACACACACATACACACACACACACACAACCACACAATATCAATACATACACATACACACACAGCATTGATGTGGCAGGTAAAACACACACACACCAGCCTTGATATGTAATACACACACCACACACACAGCATGAATTACCAGGTACACACACCACAGCCTTGATATGAGTACTACACCACACACACACAGCGCCCGATATGTAATACGCACAAACACCGGTATAATACACACCACAGCCCTTGATATGTGGTACACACACACCACACAGCCCTTTGATGTGAAAGGTACGCACACACACACAGCCTTGATATGTAGTACACACACAGTCTGATATGTAATAATACCACACACAATACCGCTGCCTTGATATGCCGGTACACACACACACACACAGCCGATGCTTGGTGCCGCGCCCGCGATAGCGCACCACCACGCACCACACACACACACACACAGCTACAGCGCACACACACACATACACATTAACACGCACTAGCTTCAGCTCACACACATAACCGCACACTCGTGCGGTACTGCACATTCAGGATTTCAATTTTGGCTCCCAGCGATCACGCAAAATACGCACCGAAAATACCTATCGAGAAACGAACAATTTATTTTTTCCAGTTGTGGGAAGTCTTATTTTGTTTGTGTTTACGTTGACAGGAGGTGATATGGGGTGAGTGAACATGTGGAGATATTTTGGACAATAGTTTGAGTAATGACAGAAGAAGATGTAGTGAGGTGAACCAAGAGGGCAAACGAAAAAAAAAAAGAAAAGACAAAAAAAGAAAAAAACACAAAAAGAAAGAAACACAATAAAACAACAAAGTACAGGCTTTGGAAATGTACTTAAAGTATAAAAGTAAAAGTAGCCTTCGGCGATGACAACCACTTTCTATGCAAAGCTACCTGGACCACACACGTTACTAGAGTGCAAGATGAGAAACTTCAGTGGACATAAAAACCAGGCTCTTTATATGCCATTGTCTACATTTTAAATGGATGTCTGCCAAACATCACATATATGATTATTGTTACAGAGACTGGGACTCCAGCTTAATAAGATTCTGACTGAGTAGCAAGATATGAATTCAGTTGTGATTCTGTGAGAATTCACAGATCCAGTTTCTCTTTTTTAATCGTCCCCTTAACATTTAAAGGAATCTACATGCATGTGTGTGTGCTCAAATATAGAAAGAAAATAAAGGATACAATATGAATTACTAAACATAGATTAATTAAGAAGTTCCCCATACTTTTAGAGTTACACAGCACATTGGCCAGGAGTCATACTTGACGCCTCCTAGCCTATCTCAAACATCTCTCTCAGATAAGGCCAGGGATGATTGGGAATGTCTTGCTGCTTGTCTGCCTAATCTCTGGGATCTCCGTTTTCTTCATTTTCAATCATGTCGCCGTCCATACTATAGTGCTAACGTTACCACCATCAAGCTGCAATTATTTGCCGCAAATGAATGCGGCCGAATCTGTCGAGTCGTCTTGTAGCGGTGCGTTACATGCAACGTAGCCTACAGTATATTCCCATCCAATCAGATTGAATTCGGTATTGATCACGTGAAAAATTATAACGGTAACTCCAGTGAAATTATTTGAAACTTGCTAGTTAGGACTAGATTAGGACCGTATTTAAAGCTGATGCTGGTTTCCAACTTCGCCCCCCCCCCCCAGGTGTGTACAAAACTAAAGTAACGAGCCAATTTTTAAAATGTAAGGAGTAGAAAGTACCGATATTCGTGTTAAAATGTAAGGAGTAAAAGTAAAAAGTCGCCACAACAAAAAATAGTAAAGTAGAAATATCCAAAAAATCTACTTAAGTACAGTAACGAAGTATTTGTACTTCGTTACTTCCCATCTCTGGTAGTAGTGATGTCATAGTGAGTGAACATGTGATGTGATGTTTGTGGAGCTGGTCATTAGCTGTGTAACGTTGTGTGTGATATCTGTAACA
>NC_053132.1:2799960-2824960 GCF_010015445.1 Perca fluviatilis
AAGGTCTATCTCTGTTGGGATCCATCCCAAAATGCTGTCAGACACTTAGAATATTAATCTGAGTCTGTCAGCGGCAAAAAAAAAAAAAAACATTAGTGGACCAAATTGACGATGCACATTTGGACCCATACGGTTACATTGCAGCCCGGTCTGTGGCTGCCGGTTCCAACGTTCACACTTAATACTGGACCAGTTTGAAAGGAGGCTTGGCCGGTGTTGATCAGGTAACTTTAGGAAACCAAGTGAAGGCATAAAAACAAGGGAACGGAGAAAGAGAGGACGAGAGGACGAGAGGAAGAGAGGAAGAGAGGCAGCTCAGCGTGTTCAGCCCTGAACGAGGTAGCAGAGGAGACGCGATTAAAGCGCGCATTTCCGATCACTTGCCTCTCCATTAGGGAGATTAATGAGGGCGGTGCAGGCCCGGGACGCCAGCTCCTCGGTGAAAAATGACACTATTACCTGTTTAGGGTGTGTGTGTGTGTGTGTGTGTGTGTGTGTGTGTGTGTGTGTGTGTGTGTGTGTGTGTGTGTGTGTGTGTGTGTGTGTGTGTGTTTTAGAAAACTCTTCAAGGTGTACCACCCAGCTGGAGCTGGAGGAAAGCTGATTCAGAAACATGTTTGTGTACTTTGTTATTCTGTCTGTGTGTGTGTGAGTGAGTGAGTCTGTGTGTGTATGTGTGTGTCAGTGTGTGTGTTTGAGTGTAGCTGTGTGTGTGTGTGTGTGTGTGTGTGTGTGTGTGTGTGTGTGTGTGTGTCGCTGTGTGTCAGTGTGTGTGTTTGAGTGTAGCTGTGTGTGTCAGTGTGTGTGTGTTTGAGTGTAGCTGTGTGTGAGTGAGTGAGTCTGTGTGTGTATGTGTGTGTCAGTGTGTGTGTTTGAGTGTAGCTGTGTGTGTGTGTGTGTCGCTGTGTGTCAGTGTGTGTGTTTGAGTGTAGCTGTGTGTGAGTGAGTGTGCGTGTGTTTCTGTGTGTGTAAATTGTAGCTGTGTGTGTATATGTGTGTGTGTGTGTGTGAGGTGTAGCTGTGTGTGTGTGTGTGTAGCTGGGTGTATGTGTGTGTAGCTGTGTGTGTGTGTGTGTGTGTGTAGCTGTGTTTGTATTGTGTGTGTGTGTGTTTGTGTGTGTGTGTGTGTGTGAGAGTCTGTCTGTGTGTGTGTGTGGAGTGAGTCTTGTGTGTGTATGTGTGTGTGTGTTTGTGTGTTTGTGTGTAGCGTTTGTGTGTTTTTTTTTTTTGTGTGTGTGTTTGTGTGTGTGTGTGTGTTTTAGAAAACTCTTCAAGGTGTACCACCCAGCTGGAGCTGGAGGAAAGCTGATTCAGAAACATGTTTGTGTACTTTGTTATTCTGTATGTGTGTGTGTTTGAGTGTAGCTGTGTGTGTGTGTGTGTGTGTGTGTGTGTGTGTGTGTCTCGCTGTGTGTCAGTGTGTGTGTGTGTTTGAGTGTAGCTGTGTGTGAGTGAGTGAGTGTGTGTGTGTGTGTTTCTGTGTGTGTAAATTGTAGCTGTGTGTGTGAGGTGTAGCTGTGTGTGTGTGTGTGAGGTGTAGCTGTGTCTGTGTATATGTATGTGTGTGTGTCTGTGTGTGTGTGTGTGTGTGTGTGTGTGTGTGTGAGTGAGTCTGTCTGTGTGTGTGTGTGTGTGTGTGTATGTGTGTGTGTGTGTGTGTGTAGCTGTGTGTGTGGGCAGAGGAAAGACCGTCAATCAATCTACCGTGTGTGTTTTGACAGATATTTTAAATGCAAAGTTCCTTTTCCAGGCATCAACACAAACATTACTCTCAACTCTCAACAGCCTGCAGGTAAGTGTGTGTGTGTGTGTGTGTGTGTGGTGTGTGTGTGTGTGTGTGTGTGTGTGTGTGTGTGTGTGTGTGTGTGTGTGTGTGTGTGTGTGTGTGTGTGTGTGTGTGTGTGTGCGTGTGTGTGAGAGTGTGTCTTCTTGTTTAACTATATTCGTGGGGTCCAAAAACCTGGAGTCCACTATACTCCCGACAGCTTTGTGGGGCCAAAATGCTGGACCCCACAAGTTTAAAGGGCTGTTTGAGGGTTAAGACTTGGTTTTAGGATTAGGGTTAGAATTAGGTTATGGTTAGGGTGAGATTAAGGGTTAAGGTTAGGCATTTAGTTGTGATGGTTAAGGTTAGGGTAAGGGTTAAGGTTAGGCATTTAGTGGTGATGTTAAGGTGAGGGTAAGGGTTAAGGTTAGGGTAAGGGTTAAGGTTAGACATTTAGTTGTGATGGTTAAGGTTAGGGTAAGGGTTAAGGTTAGGCATTTAGTTGTGATGGTTAAGGTTAGGGTATGGGTTAAGGTTAGGCATTTAGTGGTGATGGTTAAGGTTAAGGGGCTAGGGAATGCATTATGTCAATGATGGGTCCCCACAAACATAGTTGAAACGCACTATGTGTGTGTGTGTGTGTGTGTGTGTGTTATTCTGTAGTCTGAAGAGTTGGACAGAAACTCTTGAACAAAATATTCTATATGAAAATGGTTTTTTTTACTCAAAATGTCGCTTTAAAAATGAAACGGGTAGCGTTGTGTGGACTCAGCCAGCAGGACTCACCTGTCCCTGATGAAAGCAGAGACGCTTCTTCATGCGATCGCTCTTTGTTTTAAACTGGGTCAAAGCTCTAAACTGTCCTGCAATTACTCCATCCACCCCTCCATCCCTCCACCCCTCCATCCCTCCATCCATCCTCTCATCTTCCCCTCCCAGCAGTGAACTCTCACTAAGGACCGGACTCTAACTACCCACAGCTTCACTCGAGTGTGACTGCACAGAGCAGCAATTATCACACTCATCTATCACCGTTATTGGGTTTGTGAGCCGTAAAAAAGAGCCTCAAAGACTCTCGTCAGCTGGGTTCTCCCCCACCCTCCCCCCCCTCCTCCCCCAATGATTTTGATGGTGATTAAGACGGCAGCCAAATGTTTAATTCTTTCACAAAACTGAAACTCATTCCTTAGAATTGAAACTTATAATTAAAGGTCCAATGGCATGAATATTTCACTTTTTTATGAGTTTTTTTTTTAACATTAATATGAGTTCCCCCCCAGCCTGCCTATGGTCCCCCAGCTAGAAAAGGTGATACACTGTCAGAAATAATGTGCAAAATTTGTACCTTAAGGGCTCCAACAGCTCGTCACTGGGGCAGTACCCTCAAAGGTACACCAATTGTACCCCTTTACAAGGGTACATACTTGTTCTCTTACAGTTTGGGGAGCAAATGTGTACCCCTAGGGACAATAATGGACCTAAATGCTCCAGGACTATGAATTTCAGAAATTCATAATTTCCGTGACAGCCCTGAGGCACTAGCCATCCCATTCCCCAACATAATTTTGGTCACAGCATGGGTCACACGCTGACATCTTTCTTATCGTACCCCTATGTGTTACGAAAAATGGTACAGACGTGGACCCTTTCTCACGTTTGTACCCTTTCAACCTAGAAAAAGTACAAATGTGTACCTTATGGATCAACTATGACCCTTTGGGGGTACATCACCAGCAGTTGGACCTCCAGAGAACATAAATGGACCTCAACCGTACCTTTATTTCTGACAGTGTAACTTCTGAGGTAAGTTGATTAAATAGCTTTTGACTTGTCAATTGTCTTTTATCAGAGGCCCTTTATGATGCATATACTGATATTTATTTGTATGTGTGCACAGCGTGATTATATATTTTTTTATCTTGGTAGCCGACCGATTGCCTGCTAGTTTGTTAGCTCGTTTGTTAGCTTGACTTCGCCAGCTGTGAAGGTATCGCTACACCAACAATTACGAAGTTCAGTAGTGAATCTCTGACAACTTTGATTTAGTTAGTTATTGATGTTGGATTACTAGGATCGTTAAGGTTGATTAAGAAGGGTTTTATTTAGGTTTTATCTACTGAACCTGATGGTGTTAGCTTAGTCAGCTGAGTACTGTGTCTATAAATAAGGTTGCGTTTGTTTAATTATACCCTTGAAAGGGCTGTTGGATTTCATGTATGAATACAAGTTATTCCACACACAAAATATCAGTAAGTGAAACATATGACAATGACATAATTTTAAATCTGAAAAAGCATTTCAAATTTCACAGGTGCGTTTTTTTTTTTTACTGTTGATTTATTTAACGTTTTCCACTGTTTGTTTTTTTTAAGTTCAATAATTGCAACATCTTTCCAGAAGTCAACACGTAATCGTGTTAAATTATCGTGATTTCAATACTGACTGAAATAATTGTGATCATATTTCTTTCCATATTCCAGCAGCCCTACTGGTGCTGGCGCTGGCTGCTGAAATAAGAGGAGACTGGAGGCTGCGGACAGTGTGCCGGGGATGGAGAGGCCAAATACATCCATGGCAACCAGTAAGGTGTTTGGCAGTGGACTAGATGTTAGGACCTTATGTGAGGAAGTCTGCTGTGTTGAAATTGCCTTCTTAGTCTGACTCTTGCTGCCAAGGTACCCCTTAATCACGGCTGTTTACCCTGATGCCCTATGATTGAATCCTTAACCTCAGCCTGATATATGTGGAGGATATTTTTTTGTTAATTAATCACTTATACTATTCCTGGCTCTACTTTGTTGCTCTTATTCATACTTGTTCCCACTTGTTTTTTGCTCCACAAACCTCAGCCTGATATATGTGGAGAGGATTTGTTTTATTAAACACTCAGCATCTCAAACACTAACCCCCAAAACTCCAGATGTACATGCTGTATCCTCCTTTGCAGCGTGCAGATGTTAGGCAGTAGAATCTGCATTTGCTGAAGGGTTTTATAACCAGTGGTGCCAGCGGTGAATCTTAGTTGTATTGCTTTTTTTTTAATTGTCTCCTTTCCCCACTGTATTAATTTTTCCTGTACTTGTTCTTGTTGTGTCACTCATTGTTTAATAAAAAAAAAAATGTATGTAATGTGTCCAAGTGTATTGAGTTGTTATTCTTTAATATATGTGATACTTGGTGTATGGCTTAGTCTTAAAATGATCATGGTTGTGTGGTCAACTCCTGCCTCATCAGAAGAAGAGGGCTGGACACTAAATGCTGAATGGACCGTTGCTGCTCTGCTTTCTCAATCGCTCTCTGACCACGGGGAAGTGAATCGGAATTACAAGCAAAATCAAGGAAAATACAATAGTCCAGATGTGCAAAAAAAGAACATCTTGAATCATCTTTGATTTCAAAAAGATGTAGTAAGGTTAACCCTTGTGTTGTCCTTCGGGTTCCCTGGGACTTAGTTTATTTTTGACGTTTTTGCATTGGCCTGGCGTTGAGCTTCAGGTCCCCGGTGACCCTCGCGTACTATGTGATGTCATTTTTAAATGCACGGGGTGTCCCAGACATGTCAGAACAAACGCGTTTGGACAGGCTAATACAAAATGTAAATAAACTAAAGTCCCCTGTGACACGAAGGACAATACAGGACAGTAGCCTAGTGCTAATCATGCTAACACGGACGTGAAGCTTTCCCTCCAAAACTTAAAAACGTATCTATACATAGCTTTCAGTTGTCACCCTATCACTGCAAATGTAAAACTGACATTTACAAATATGCAATAACAATCAAACAAGTACATGGGTATGTGTTTTTATTCATATTTACCATTCAATATCGCAATCGCTGCTGTCAGTCCCATAGGAGAACATGACAGCGCTGCTTGTGTTTGGAACTATACAGGCTTACATGAACCAGGAGACCCCCCCGCTAGCGAGATAAAAGAGACTTCAGATACAGTATTAGGGACCACAAAGGTCTATATAAAAGCATCCAAAAAGCAGCATGCGATGGGACCTTTAAACAACAGAGCGCCCTATTTTAACGATCTAATCGCACAACGTGAAGCGCCTGGTGCAGGTGTGTTTAGGGCGTGTCCAAATCCACTTTTGTTAGTCTGATGGCGGTAAAAAGGGTCTGTGTTCAGGGCGCCTGGTCCTAAAGGGTTGTTCTTAGTGTCTTCATTAATCAGAGGTGTGTTTTGGGCATAACATGCAATCAACCAATCAGAGATCATCTCCCATTCCCTTTAAAATTAATGAAAAAATATGAATATTGACTGTTGATTTGTGTCTATCCTACTGTCTACTTTATTCCCTTATAAAGCCCATATTTAATGCTGTCTTTTTTTTTATTCGATCCTTGTACTGCTATATAGCTTTTATATTACTGTCCATATTTACTGCTGGTCTCTAGACTTTATCCTTGCACTATTGGACTTATTTGCACTCCCACCATGACACCCCCTCTCATAGGGCACCTTACCATGCAGACCGAATCACACACACACACACACACACACACACACACACACACACACACACACACACACACACACACACACACACACACACACAGAGCACCTGACCGTGCAGACTGAATCCCAGGGTCAGGCCCTGCCCTGTCACTGCAAGCCTCTCATGCTTATACATCCCTTATAGTACATTCATGTGGATTTTTTTATTCAGTATCTTTTCTTTTATTGTCCATGTTATTCATGTGGATTTGTTATTATTATCATCCTGTTTTTGATGTATGTGTATGTTGTGTGTGATGTCTTTAAGCTACTGGGACCTTGAATTTCCCCTTCCATCCATCCATCCATCCATCCATCCATCTATCTATCTATCTATCTATCTATCTATCTATCTATCTATCTATCTATCTATCTATCTATCTATCTATCTATCTATCTATCTATCTATCTATCTATCTATCTATCTATCTATCTATCTATCTATCTATCTATCTATCTATCTATCTATCTATCTATCTATCCATCCATCCATCCATCCATCCATCCATCCATCCATCCATCCATCCATCCATCCATCCATCCATCCATCCATCCATCCATCCATCCATCCATCCATCCATCCATCCATCCATCCATCTATCTATCTATCTATCTATCTATCTATCTATCTATCTTTCTTTAAGCCAGGCGCGTTTGGACCTTGGAGCATTGCTATTATGATGGAGGATTCGCAACGTAATATTTATATTTTTTAATCTTCTGCATGTGTGTGTGCTGCTCTGCATCCCTGTGTGTGTAACAAGCATAGTGTGCACTAGTCTAGGTGCATATATATCTATATATATACTGTATATGGGTGCCTGCTCTACCAGGTGAGCTACCCAGGCGCCCCAATACAACTTAACGAAGCTGAGCAAACAGCTGGACAGTTACTCGGCCTGTTAGTTTTATTTTGATGAATTGTAAATGTAGAAAAGGAAAAAAACACACTCACACACACAAATATGAAGCGTAAGTGGAAGAAAACATGGATGCTAGTGTGCTCATGTTGCAGATAACCTTCTGATTTGGGGATTTTATCAATAGGCCATCAATAGAGTTCTTCTTCTCAGGGTAACTCAATGTGCACAATGACTATTTGAGCCAGGAGCCTCCAGGCCAACATTTCAGTTCAAATAATTTTTTTTAACAAAAGACATTTTCCGTACTGAAGATGTTCTGTTAAATGTGTGACCCAGGTTTTGGTGCTCTTGGGTCCATTCCAAGGACCCCAAAGTTGTACATTTGTTAAGAGACAACAAAACATGGATGCTAGTGTGTGCATGTTGCAGATAACCTTGTGGGATTGACGAAGACGAGGGTCCTGGTCTGCAGCTCGCCTCATTATCTGATCGACGAGATGTTGTCGGAGGGATGAATGGCAACGTGTGCTTTTAAAAAAACAAAAAACAAGCCTCCTTTCAAACTGTGTAAAGCGTCATAAAGCGGCAGGAATGAAACAGGCTTTATCCCGTGTGAAAAGACTGAAATGGTGAATGTGTGTTCAGGGCTGATATTATGAAAAACATCGTCCTGATTATAGGAATCAACAAAGAATAAAATAAAATGTGTGCTGGGTGTGAAAATGATTCCTACGTGATAACAACATGTTGACAAATTAAAGCAGGGAGGAGAAAGAGGGAGAGAGAAGAAATGAAAAGGCTCGCTTCCTGAAAGAAAATTATAGGGGGGTAGAGGAGTGGTGATAGAAGTGGAGGAGAAGAAAGAGAAAAAAGGGAGGAGGGGAGGAGACAAAGGGCCCTATTTTAACGATCTCAAGCGCACAGCGTGAAGCGCCTGGCGCCGGTGTGTGTACGAATTCACTTTTGCTAGTTTTTGAATTTTTTAAGATGATTATTTTTGGGGGCATTTTAGGCCTTTATTTCCACAGGACAGCTGAAGACATGAAAGGAGAGAGAGAGAGAGAGGGGGGAGGGATGACATGCAGCAAAGGGCCGCAGGCTGGAGTTGAACCCGCGGCCACTGCATCGAGGAGTAAATCACCGTATATGGGCATGTGCTCCACCAGGTGTGCTACCCGGGCGCCCACTTCTGCTAGTTTGACGGCAGTAAAAAGGGTCTGTGTGTGCCGGGCGCCTGGTTCTAAAGGGTTGTACTTAGTGTCTTCATTAATCAGAGGGGTGTTTTGGGCGTTAACATGCAATCAACCAATCAGAGATCATCTCCCATTCATCAACCAATCAGACATGAGCTCCCATTCATCAACCAATCAGAGATCATCTCCCATTCCCTTTAAAAGCCAGGCGCGTTTGGACCTTGGAGCATTGCTGTTATGATGGAGGATTTGCACCCTAATATTTATATTTGTAATCTTCTGCGTGTGTGTGTGTGTGTGTGTGTGTGTGTGTGTGTGTGTGTGCTGCTGTGTGTCCCTGTGTGTGTAACAAGCATAGTGTGCGCGCGCTGTGCACGAGCCTAGGAGCATTTTACTAATGCTCTGTTAAAATAACAATGAAATGCTGCGTTATTGACTTTAGACCAGGTTTTTGTTGGTCAATGGCGCGATCACTTCCTGCTGCCTCAAGATAGCAATACTCCCAGAATGCACCTGAACACACCTCCCTGTAAGACCAGCACGCCCAGAATGCACCTGAACACACCTCCCTGTAAGACCAGCACGCCCAGAATGCACCTGAACACACCTCCCTGTAAGACCAGCACGCCCAGAATGCACCTGAACACACCTCCCTGTAAGACCAGCACGCCCCAGAATGCACCTGAACACACCTCCCTGTAAGACCAGCACGCCCAGAATGCACCTGAACACACCTCCCTGTAAGACCAGCACGCCCAGAATGCACCTGAACACACCTCCCTGTAAGACCAGCACGCCCAGAATGCACCTGAACACACCTCCCTGTAAGACCAGCACGCCCAGAATGCACCTGAACACACCTCCCTGTAAGACCAGCACGCCCAGAATGCACCTGAACACACCTCCCTGTAAGACCAGCACGCCCAGAATGCACCTGAACACACCTCCCTGTAAGACCAGCACGCCCAGAATGCACCTGAACACACCTCCCTGTAAGACCAGCTCGCCCAGAATGCACCTGAACACACCTCCCTGTAAGACCAGCACGCCCAGAATGCACCTGAACACACCTCCCTGTAAGACCAGCACGCCCAGAATGCACCTGAACACACCTCCCTGTAAGACCAGCACGCCCAGAATGCACCTGAACACACCTCCCTGTAAGACCAGCACGCCCATGGGTGCACAGATGGGCGCAGGTGCATTTGGTAGGCAAGGTAAGTGTAGATAGAAGGACAGAGGAGGAAGAAGAGGAGGAGGAAGAGGAGGGAGCTGAGTTACTTTGACTGGAGTCAGTTGTGGAAGAAGTTCAGTTTCGCTTTTTTACCCACATTTTTGGCGCCTTTTTAGACATTTTTGTTGTTTGTTTTGGACATTCTTTCAACTTTTTTAAAGTTTTCTGTCCGCTTTTCAGAAGTTTTTGTTAGTTTTTTGGACACTCTCTCCACTTTTTTCGAGGTTTTTGTCGCTTTACTCTCACAGGAGGTGAGTTAGTTTACTGGAGTCACACTTCATAGACTCGAAAACCCCCTTTTAGTTTGAGTTCCATATCAAAAAATGAAATGCCTGCGATGTTCTGGGCGTCCACATACTTTTGGCCCCCCCGGTAGTTTACTTTCCTTTTCACGTACAGACCAAATCATCCATCCCTGATTAATCGCCGTGATAATAAAATGTTGGACCCCCCCCCCAGACCAGATGTTCTATTATTGCAGTTTTATCACCTGGAGATAATCAGTATTCCAGACTCTTTTGCCTGCCTTTCCAGCACCCTGAGCAGAAAATCACCTCCATGTACTGCTGACAAATCTCCCACATGCATGTCAAGCGTGTAACGTGCAGTAGATCAAGGTGAGAGACGCATGTTGGTTTGACCGCGATGGGGACTCAAAGTCAGACTATATGAGGCTCGTTTTTTGGGGGGCATTTTTAAGCCTGCAGAGGACAGCTGAAGACATGAAAGGGGAGAGAAAGCAGAATTTGGCAGATTTGCCGACTCTGCCGATGTCACTTACAACATGTCACTTATTTTTTTCACATTTTGGTAGCTTTTTACGTTCAGACTTTCTTGTGGCTTTCTCAGACATTTGTCACCTTTTTTGTAAATCTGTTGCTTTTTCCCCACATTTTTGTACGCTTTTTGTCGCATGAAGCCCTGCAAAAGTCATCAAAAGAGTTCCTTATAGCCATCGTAGAGTTTAGCAAATCAAGCAAAACAATGATTGCATTTTAGTTTCTCAGCCTGAATATGAAAACTCTCTGTTTCTCGGGGAATGTCTGAGTCTCAGAGTCGGCAAATCTGCCATATTATATATTCTGCAGTTTAAAAAACAAAACCTTCCCGTGTTTTTGGTTTGGCGCACAACTAGGCGGGGCCAAAATGTATTGTGAACCTAGATTGATGTGTGTATATATATATATATATATATATATATATATATATATACACACAGTACAGGCCAAAAGTTTGGACACACCTTCTCATTCAATGTGTTTCCTTTTTATTTTCATGACTATTTACATTGTAGATTCTCACTGAAGGCATCAAAACTATGAATGAACACATATGGAATTATGTACTTAACAAAAAAGTGTGAAATAACTGAAAACATGTCTTATATTTTAGATTCTTCAAAGTAGCCACCCTTTGCTTTTTTTGATAACTCTGCAAACCCTTGGTGTTCTCTCAATGAGCTTCATGAGGTAGTCACCTGAAATGGTTTTACCTTCACAGGTGTGCTTTGGCAGGGTTCATTAGTGGAATTATTTCCCTTATTAATAAAAAGCAAAGGGTGGCTACTTTGAATCTAAAATATAAGACATGTTTTCAGTTATTTCACACTTTTTTGTTAAGTACATAATTCCATATGTGTTCATTCATAGTTTTGATGCCTTTTCGTGAGAATCTACAATGTAAATAGTCATGAAAATAAAAAGGAAATGCATTGAATGAGAAGGTGTGTCCAAACTTTGGCCTGTACTGTATACACATATATATATATATATATATATATATATATATATATATATATATATATATATATACCTTGCCTTGAAAGTATTCGGCCCTATGAATTTTCGACCTTTTGCCACATTTCAGGCCTCAAACATAAAGATATAAAACTGTAATTTTTTGTGAAGAATCAACAACAAGTGGGACACAATCATGAAGTGGAACGAAATTTATTGGATATTTCAAACCTTTTAAACAAATAAAAACTGAAATATTGGGCGCAAAATTATTCAGCCCCCTTAAGTTAATACTTTGTAGCGCCACCTTTTGCTGCGATTACAGCTGTAAGTCGCTTGGGGTATGTCTCTATCAGTTTTGCACATCGAGAGACTGACATTTTTGCCCATTCCTCCTTGCAAAACAGCTCGAGCTCAGTGAGGTTGGATGGAGAGAGTTTGTGAACAGCAGTTTTCAGTTCTTTCCACAGATTCTCAATTGGATTCAGGTCTGGACTTTGACTTGGCCATTCTAACACCTCGATATGTTTATTTGTGAACCATTCCATTGTAAATTTTGCTTTATGTTTTGGATCATTGTCTTGTTGGAAGACAAATCTCCGTCCCAGTCTCAGGTCTTTTGCAGACTCCATCAGGTTTTCTTCCAGAATGGTCCTGCATTTGGCTCCATCCATCTTCCCATCAATTTTAACCATCTTCCCTGTCCCTGCTGAAGAAAAGCAGGCCCAAACCATGATGCTGCCACCACCATGTTTGACAGTGGGGATGGTGTGTTAAGGGTGATGAGCTGTGTTGCTTTTACGCCAAACATAACGTTTTGCATTGTTGCCAAAAAGTTCGATTTTGGTTTCATCTGACCACAGCACCTTCTTCCACATGTTTGGTGTGTCTCCCAGGTGGCTTTTGGCAAACTTTAAACAACACTTTTTATGGATATCTTTAAGAAATGGCTTTCTTCTTGCCACTCTTCCATAAAGGCCAGATTTGTGCAGTATACGACTGATTGTTGTCCTATGGACAGAGTCTCCCACCTCAGCTGTAGATCTCTGCAGTTCATCCAGAGTGATCATGGGCCTCTTGGCTGCATCTCTGATCAGTCTTCTCATTGTATGAGCTGAAAGTTTAGAGGGACGGCCGGGTCTTCGTAGATTTGTAGTGGTCTGATACTCCTTCCATTTCAATATTATCGCTTGCACAGTGCTCCTTGGGATGTTTAAAGCTTGGGAAATCTTTTTGTATCCAAATCCGGCTTTAAACTTCTCCACAACAGTATCTCGGACCTGCCTGGTGTGTTCCTTGTTCTTCATGATGCTCTCTGCTTTTACACGGACCTCTGAGACTATCACAGAGCAGGTGCATTTATACGGAGACTTGATTACACACAGCTGGATTCTATTTATCATCATTAGTCATTTAGGTCAACATTGGATCATTCAGAGATCCTCACTGAACTTCTGGAGAGATTTTGGCTGCACTGAAAGTAAAGGGGCTGAATAATTTTGCACGCCCACTTTTTCAGTTTTTATTTGTTAAAAAGTTTGAAATAGCCAATGAATTTCGTTCCACTTCATAATTGGGACCCACTTGTTGTTGATTCTTCACAAAAAATTACAGTTTTATATCTTTATGTTTGAGGCCTGAAATGTGGCAAAAGGTCGAAAAGTTCAAGGGGCCGAATACTTTCGCAAGGCACTGTATATGCATTCTCAAGATCTAAAGGCGCAGTATGAGGGCATAAGGCGGTTGCGCCGTGAGTTTGACACGATTGTTTCGATGGCTTGCAGGAGAAAAAGAGCGTCGTTGCGCTTCGGAGGGAAACCAGATTAGAGGAGCTGCTATCAGCGATCCCAGAGCCATCAGAGGGATTTACTCCGATGGAGAGATAGAAGAAGTTCACTCCCAGCGGACGCCATTGGCGAGGAAGAGATACAGAACGCTGGCGAGGCAGAGGAAGTATGTGACTGCAGAGGAAGGTCTGGCTAGTCCACACTGATAGGTTGTATATTTCAGCATTCATGTTTTCAAACGTATTTCATATCTTGTATGAAGGGTACTACACAAGAAGGTTAGGTCTGGGGACAACCTTCACCCACAGCAATAGATGGGAATGTGTGAATCTATTATGAGTTTGGGTAAAACTGTCACACAGAGGAATTGGAGTCAGGAATGTGGGAATCTATTAGGAGCATAGGCCATAAAAGTTGTATTTCAAGAGTAAACTGGTGCGCTGACATAGATATCTTGAGCTGTGTGAGCACAAAAAGAGTTTAAAAGGGATCCATTTTGATGTGCATGTTTGGTCACCCTTGGGCAGACACGTCTGTACGCTCACAGTTGGCTCGTTGTCATGAGAGTTTGTTCGCTGTTTAAATAAAGCTGCATTTGATTTGAATTCATCGGACTGGTCTCCCAACATAATTTCTGAGTCATATACACACAGCACTCCTAGCACGCCCTACGAAGCAGCCTGATTGGTTGGGGTTGGAGCATTAGACCTCGAGTGGTTAAGGTTAGGATAGCCCAGGGGTGTCAACCACCCACTAGAAAATCTGAATCACATTAAGGGCCAGACATGTTTAGTTTATTGACATGCTTTTATTTAATTGAAAGTCAAAAAAACGTTGACTGTATTGTTGCACGTCTCATACAGCTTTGTCACTTACAGTTTTAGTCGACAAAAGTCAGCAAAAAAAGTTCCTTCATAGAGTTTTGGCAAATCAAGCTAAAAACAACGATTACATATTTTTACCACAACCTGTTTCACGGGCCTGAATATGCAAACTCAAACACGCTTCTGTGGGAATTTCTGAATGTCAAAGTCGGCAAATCTGCCCAATTCTGTTTTGAGTGTTGCGTAATTACAGTTTGAAAACAGTTTCTGTCCCCCGCCCCCACAGGATGCATCGTCACCAGCAAGTGATCCAATGAAATGAAATGACGTTTGTGCGCGAGCTTTTCAAGCAAGCTCGATGAGACAGACACAGACGGTAGCTATTAGCTAATATGAAACGCGAAGCAGCTCGTTTTCATTTAAATTCAGCAAGAAACGCGCTTACAAGTGAGGAGTTAGCATCCTGCTCTGCCACCCTCTCCCCATCAAGTCCTCCTGTAGCCACCCCCACCCCCCCCTCAAACCAGCAAGGAAAGTAGGCTAACAGTTAGGCTAACAGTTAGGCTAACGTTAACGTTAGCGTCTGGCTGTGTGTTTGCAGGGGGAACCTGTTTTTCTTGGCTTATTTTAACTGGCCCATCCAGTTTTCTGGAGGCCCAGCTACAATCACAATCCTGGCGCCGCTAGTGCTTTGGAGGACGTGGCCTTCCTCTTACACTAAATGAATAAAAAATATACTCATGAAAAGTATGTATTTTTAAGGAATAAGAAAAGTAAAAAGGGAGCAAGAAGCATGCAATGTGTGTTTGCTTATTTTAAAGACGTATTGATGGTTTATGACTTCATCAGCTGTTGTGGATGTAACACTGGAGGAGTTGTTGATTTTTTAGGATGTTACAACTTCTGTTTAACAAGTCCCCCAAAAACAAGAGAAACTAACACTGTATGACAGTATCACATATACAGAGCACTGGCATGTAGTACACACACACACACACAATAATAATAACACACACAATAATAATACACTAAAATAATAACACACAGCCTGATATGTGTACACACATCAACAACAACACACACAATACAAGCCTTGATATGGTACACGCACAATACACATAATAATAATAATACAATAACAAAAACAACACACTAATAAAAAAGCCTGAATATAATAAAACACAATAAACAACAATAATAACAATAACATAATACCTCAGGACACAACCAACACATAACACAACTAAAAAAAAAAAATAAAAAAAAACAACAAACACACACAATAATACAATACAAAACAAAACAAAAAACAAAACAAAAAAAAAACAAACCAAAAAAAAAAAATATAAAAAAAAAAAAAAAAAATAATACAAATAAATAACAAAAAAAACACCAAATATATCTTATAAATACATAACAACTAAAAAACAATACACCAAAACATGATAGTAGCATACAATAAACATACACAAACACATCATCACACGATACGTAGTTGTCTCCTAACATCCTGCTGCTGATATCTCGTGACATCTGAACTCTGAATAATTAACTGTGCGTTTTTAAACGTGTTTCTCGGTATCTTTGTGCCCGGCGCCGTCGGCTGGCGTGTTTCTCTCCTGGTCGCAGTTACCACAGCGTGTGAAGCTCATTGGTCAGTTTCCACAGCGTGTGAAGCTCATTGGTCAGTTTCCACAGCGTGTGAAGCTCATTGGTCAGTTTCCACAGCGTGTGAAGCTCATTGGTCAGTTTCCACAGCGTGTGAAGCTCATTGGTCAGTTTCCACAGCGTGTGAAGCTCATTGGTCAGTCACACATGAACCAGAACGGTGAAGATGCGCTAAGCTACAGCTCGGAGTTTCACTAGTCTCTCATACAAGGCTGCTTTTAATAGCTGCTCTCTCAGCCTCAGCCCACTCACACTAATACTACTAGGACTACAACTGGAACTTCTGAGTGTACTTGAGCAAAATAAAGAGAGAGAGAGGGAGAGAGAGAGGGAGAGAGAGAGAGAGGGAGAGAGAGGGAGAGAGATTCAAGATATTTCCATATGTTGATGCAGAAAAGGCACAAGTTGGTGCAGAGAAACTAACCAGAGTAGGAAATGACAGAGATCTCAACCTGCAGCTAATTTAAATAACAGATGTAGAGGGATCACTGCACATCTCTCACTTTTAGCTACTGAAAGATGGATGGAACTACAAAGATGGAGAGCAGCAGAGGGAGACAAGGTGGATGTGATGGGGGAGAAAGGGATGCAGAGAAGGATGGATACAGAGGAGGAGTCTGAGACTTTAGCTTTACATTCAACAAGCTGTGTTTGTGTTTTCATCGGCGTAATCTTCACACGTGGCTCGTTGGCATTATGTGGGACACACACGCGCACACACACACGCACACACACACAGCGCACACACACACACACACACACACACACACACACACACGCTAAGTTTCCCCTCAAATTATCTGAAGTTCGCTAAAACATTCATGTGAATAAATACAAGATAGCAATACACCCAGAATGCACCTGAACACACCTCCCTGTAAGACCTGCACGCCCAGAATGCACCTGAACACACCTCCCTGTAAGACCAGCACGCCCAGAATGCACCTGAACACACCTCCCTGTAAGACCAGCACGCCCAGAATGCACCTGAACACACCTCCCTGTAACACCAGCACGCCCAGAATGCACCTGAACACACCTCCCTGTAATACCAGCACGCCCAGAATGCACCTGAACACACCTCCCTGTAAGACCACCACGCCCAGAATGCACCTGAACACACCTCCCTGTAAGACCAGCACGCCCAGAATGCACCTGAACACACCTCCCTGTAAGACCAGCACGCCCATGGGCCACAGATGGGTGCAGGTGCATTTGTTATCTAAACAATGCAGGCACCGGACTACAAATGGACTACAAATGATAAATATTACACAAATTGTAATGGTGCTTGTAATGTGTGCCAAGCTCGAGGCTTTTTCTGCAATGTCTCTTTTTTTCTGTGCATTCTGTCTCTTTTTTTGACGCTTTTGTTGCTTTTTTTTTGGAGATTTGTCGGGTATCTTTCAGCGTGTTTGTAGCTTTGTCCCTGAATAAGCCTGTTCAGGCTTTTTGGTCCCCCCACCCCTATGCATGATCTGTTATGTCTTCATGTGCTAATAAATGAAATCCCCATCTCTGCTTCCTGCCCTGGCATCATGACGGAGGCTTCTTTGGACAGCTGCACACACTCCTGGAGCCATATAGCTGTTCTCCAGCATGTAATACAGACTAGAGGAGCACCAGCCGAGCAGAACCACCCTGACTAACAGAGCCGAGCAGACATGTTGACTTGTCCTAGTAGGAAAAGCACAGCTGAAATTGATAACCTTAACGATGTCCCAGTAAGATATTTCAGTGAGTCAGCATGAACAATACCAGGGTCTCTCCTAAGTGGGATGCAGCCATCAGTAATGGTTTAATACCAGGACCTCTCCTAAGTGGAATGCAGCCATCAGTAATGGTTTAATACCAGGGTCTCTCCTAAGTGGAATGCAGCCATCAGTAATGGTTTAATACCAGGGTCTCTCCTAAGTGGAATGCAGCCATCAGTTTTTTTTTGCAAATTGCAGTTTTCGGACATGAAAAAACATTAGAAAAAACATTTCTTATCCTGTGATGCTTTATTATTTTGCGAGCCGGTCGAGTGGTTCAGGAAAAGGCTCCGGGAACCTGCCTATTATGCCTTCATCCGTTTGTGTTTCCCCCATCTCGTGTTTGAAAGGAGCCAGTTGAGGTGGTTCGGGCATCTGGTAAGGATGCCCCCTGGGCACCTCCCTAAGGAGGTGTTCCAGGCACGTCCAGCTGGGAGGAGGCCTCGGGGAAGACCCAGGACTAGGTGGAGCGATTATATCTCCAACCTGGCCTGGGAACGCCTCGGGATCCCCCAGTCAGAGCTGGTTAATGTGGCTCGGGAAAGGGAAGTTTGGGGTCCCCTGCTGGAGCTGCTCCCCCCGATGGATGGATGGATGGATGGATGGCAGTTTTCGGAGATGCGGAGCATATCAGTAAAGCCACTGTAGCAAAGTGCCGAAGAGTGCGACTCGATCGCTCTGAAATGTGTGTTTTGTAGTGTTCCCTGGACACAAACCAGTAAGAGCCATTGAAAAGGAGTTCCACAGTATTGCAGGTGAATGATGTAAACCCTTTGAAATAAAAGATGATGAATCTTAATTCTGTTAATGACGGTGCTGCAGCCTCAGAATGGGACTAGTAGGCCTTGTGCTTTTTTCTTCTACGTCTTCCTTCCCTGCCGTGATGCCTGCAGTGAAAGAACAGGGCATAGTGTCGGCCAACCCTTCGATCCTCTGCTCCCCTCTTTCTTTCATCCCTCCATTCACTCTGCTCTGCTTGTTCCGCTTTCAATTTAGACGCTGAAAGGTTTTCGGTAATTTGAGTGGACTCAAACACGAGATGGGGGAAACACAAATGGATGAAGGCATAATAGGCAGGTTCCCGGAGCCTTTTCTTGAACCACTCGACCGGCTCGCAAAATAATAAAGCATCACAGGATAAGAAATGTATTTTCCACTTCGTCTCCGGGCTCCTGCTCAAATCTCATCAGAGTTTCTTCTTTTTACAACCCCCAAAACCTGTGTACCTAAAACACAAATATCACAAAATAGGAGCTCTTTACTTCTTGTATTTTTGGTTTCTACTAGAACATGTTTACACGCTGTAATGTTCAAGGAACATTTTATTTTTCTCATACTCTCTGTCTTAATATACCTGTATTCACCATAGACAGTATATAAAATGCTGTTGCTCTGGACGGAGACCAGTGAAGGATATCAGAAGTCACTTTTTCGGTGCTGGAAATCTCAATATAGGTATATGTAAGGAGATAACATAGGCACAGGCTAATTACTGATCACTAACATGCTAGTTAACATTAGTAATTAAACTTGAACAGCTAATGGAAGTCCAAACTGCCTGTGAGCTTCTCCTGTACTATACGGTAATTCCTCTACTGTCTCGTGGTTATGAGCCAATCGTTAGCCTACTGTTATAAAAGCGTCTGCTACGGAGCCATAACGTGAGCTACAAGGTAATGGAGCCTTTTATACATTGTCGTGTTTGTTTAGAAATAAACAATGGACAAATAGAGTCTTTAAACGCTTCAGATGTTAAGTTATTCATAATAACAAGTTAATAATAATGTTGTCAGACACGTAGAATACTAATCTGAGCCTGTCAGCGGCAAACAAGTATTTTCTTTTTTAAATACAAGCTGCACAATTGCCTCATACTACCACAGAATAGTACCAGGATGTTTATATATGACAGCCTTTCGGTATTTCCACTACTTACAAAAAAGGCCCCTTCAAATCCAAGAGGCTGAAGAAGCAGTGAACACAGTTTTCAAGCCAACACTCGTTGACTTGAGGGTCATTTTTGGATTCCAACTTTTAAACCCCCATGCGTGCAATGCAAAACTGTCTGAGAGAACTTAAAAGTAAAAAGGCAAGATCAGAGAAGGAGGAGGAGAAGAAAATAACACAGAAAAACTGCCGTATGTACAGACAACAAGTCTGTAACAATCAGCGTAAACACAGACTTCACACCCACCAGCGGTTCATCCAGGAGCTCGG
Source organism: Perca fluviatilis (assembly GCF_010015445.1). NCBI lineage: Eukaryota > Metazoa > Chordata > Actinopteri > Perciformes > Percidae > Perca > Perca fluviatilis. The sequence goes on from NC_053132.1 coordinate 2,819,507, forward strand.
GGCCTCTGTCAGCCGTGTCAGCCCAGCAGCAGGCGCTCCCGGCGCGGGTTAGAGGCAAGGCCACGCCAGCCTGAATCTGGGCAAACACCGCGCCCAGGCTGTGTTTACAACAACTGCTACAAACGGACATGATTCAAACTGTTTCCTCAGTGTGGGGCACAGATGTGATGTGGGATATTTGTCACATCTGCTTGGGGCCCAAGTCATAGGTAGGAATGAATAAAACTCTAACTAAATAATGTATGACTTTTGTCTAAAACCTTGTTGTTGTTGTTGTTGTTGTGAGAGGTTTGCCACATACATATTTCGGCCATATGGACACGCACACGCACGCACACACACACACACACACACACAGGTTTCTGGCACTATCTTTTTGGAGACTCGTCATTGACATAATGCATTCTCTAGCCCCTTACCCTAACCTTAACCATCACAACTAAATGCCTAACCTTAACCCTTACCCTAACCTTAACCATCACAACTAAATGTCTAACCTTAACCCTTACCCTCACCCTAACCATAACCTAATTCTATCCCTAATCCTAAAACCAAGTCTTAACCCTCAAACAGCCCTTTAAACTTGGGGGGTCCAGCATTTTGGCCCCACAAAGCTGTCGGGACACCACAAGTATACTGGACTCCTGGTTTTTGATACCCCACGAATATAGTTAAACAAGCAGACACACTCACACACGCACAAAACCACTCACACACACACACACACACACACACACACACAGGGTTCAGTCAGAGAGACTGAGGGGAAATATAAATGACAATGCTTTACTTGTCGTAGCCATATGTACGAATGGGTCATGCAAACAGCCTGCACGGACACATTCTGCACAGAAAGGTCGACACGGTGAATGTCAGCAATGTGTTAATAGCACAGTAAACACACACGCAACTTTAAAGTGTTCATTCTAGGAGACATAAAAAAAAACAGGAAATGTTCAAAACAAGGCTCTGAATGACTGCTAGTTACCAGGAAAATGGGGGAGAGCAGCACGATTTCCAGCATTGTTGCTCATTTCTGGGCCAAAACAATTCAGAAATCAATCCCTCGTCTCAACCTCCCTCTCAGACAACAGATATTTGGCTGAGCGGGCCTCTCGTTGGCGCTCACCTGCCAGGTGATTGCGCCTCCTCTCTGCAGGAGTCCACAGAAAACAGCCTCATTTACATCTGCACGCAAAAGACGCCAATGTTCTCCAGGAATAGTCGGGTCAGAACGCCGACTGTCTCGCTGTGGGAGACAAATTACACATCCAAACCAGACTCCATTCAAATACAAGGGCGTCGGATTGGTCTCAACATTGAGAGGAGTGGGGGCATATTATAGCCGTGGGGGTCTGGGGGTCCTCCCCCCCAAAACCTTTTAATCGTCAAATTCTCCATTTCCTGTGTCTGAAATGTATTATGTATACATATACAGTATATATATATATATATATATATATATATATATATATATATATATATATATATATATATATATATATATATATATATATTAGGGATGTGCTCGATTGAAGAAATTCTTAGTCAACTAACACATTCAATTGTATCGACTAATCGATTAGTTGATTTAATCGACAGATCTGTAAATCTGAGTTTCTCCACAAAAGCACCACTTTAATTATTGTGTTTACCAGAGATGTGCTCATACGTTTCTTGGAAATAAGTCATTCAGCATGAAAACAGCATCAAACATGACTAATCAACTAAAGAAATCTAAGTTGACTAAGACCAAAATGACCGATTAGTCAACTAATCGACTAAGAGGGAACATATATATATATACATATATATATTAAATATGAAGTATACAGTGTGCCAGTAGCATAAAAATGCAATATTGTAAGACAGCGGTGACTGATTCTCTCTGTGTCTGTGACATGCCGACCCTCCTCTGTTGTGTTCTTCTATCTCTCCCTCTTCCCTCCGTGCCTCCCTCCTTCCATCCCTCCCTCCTCCCTTTTTCTCTGCTCTACTATCTTCTTCCATCACCACCTTTATGCTGTTGGACCTCCCTCCCCTCTCTGCATCAATCCGTTAAGTCTCTCGTTTTCTTTTGTTTTGCACTCTTCATTTCGTTCCCTCACTCATTTCTCTTTCTGACCTCTTCATTGTCTCACATCCAGCGCTACAATTCCCCACCTGTCTTTTCTTCTTCTCCTGCCATTTGGGGGGTTTTCTGTATTGGGCCTTTTTAATTCTCTGTCAGTCCGTTTCTTTCTTTCGTATTATCTTCGCCGAGATGCTCCCGAGTTTTTAATTATCTCGCCTGGCTGTTTTGTTTCTTTATCCGTCTGTTTAGCAGAGTTATAGTTAAATCCCGTGAACAGATCTCAGTGACATTTGGGGTGAAGTTCAGCCATTGGTCAGAGGAGCTAACAGTATCTGGATTTACAGTCTACGCACAGTACACACAACCTTTTCTAACATGAGAGAATTTCTCTAAGTCATGCAATATTCACTCCACTATAAGCACAGAAAAAGCCTGAATAAAACAGTAAACTTAAAGAGTGATAACACAAAAACTGTAAAAGATATCATGAAGCTAAATCATTGCATAACAGCTAAAGGTTTTGCGAAGAGTTTAAAGTTTGAGTGCCATCTGTAGGTAAAAGTATATGGGAGGAGTAGCATTTCAAAGGAGGAAGAAGCCTGAAGAGTATTTTGGAGACTGCTCCATTGAGTTTAATGTAAAATAAAAATTGAAAAACAGCTAAATATTTCAAAAAGTATAAATAGCAGGGAAAAAGTTGAAGAAGTCCCATCATGTGCTTAAAGAGCTGAACATTTTGATATTTCAATGGTTTTTGTAGTGTGTATCACACGTCAGTCAGTCAGTCTGGCGTTTATTTAATTTGTAAAGAAGAACAGAAGATGGATTTTCTGCTTTTTTCTGCCCCAAACATTTAACATGGCGTCTGTCTGCATCTTGTCCCCTGCTCTGTTTCTCTTTCCAGTTCCCACTCTCATTTCTGTATCCATCAACCGCCCAACCTCCTCTCTCTCTCTCTCTCTCTCTCTCTCTCTCTGTTTTTCACACTACCAACCCTCCCGTGTCACGTCTCGGTGCTGTTGTTTGTGCTGAGGGCTACCAAGGCAGAGGGAGGCAGGCAGGCAGGGAGAGAGAGAGAGCGAGCGAGTGAGCGAGCGGGGAGACCGGCAGATGAATCAGCCCAACCGGAGGGCAGATAAACACGGTTGTATTTCGAGAAGAAGAAGAAGAAGTAGAAAAGGAGGCGTTTGTACGTCCCGCGGCCTTCACAGAGACAGAGCGAGAGAAACGGACAGAAAGTAGCACCGCTGCTGTTGTTTTTAGCGCTACACACTATCACAGCTGTACTGCTTTTTTTGCAAAAACAAGTTCCCAAAAAAAGTCCCGTTAGAGTGACTGTATGTCCTTAGATTTCTATCATTGTGTGTTGCTCCAGTAGAGATCCTCTAAAATACCATATTAAGGCACCGAAACCTCAAGAGACACCTAAATGTATGCTGTGATTTCGGTATCAAACCCTAGGGACTTTATCCCTGTTTGTAACATTAAAGGTGCAATAGGTGAGACTTATAAAACTAACTTCCTGTCATATTTGCTGAAACTGACCCTATGTTCCAGTAGAACTACATGAAGCAGGTCATTTAACAAAAAAAATCCAGCTCCTCTATCACCTACAGCCTGTAGTGTGAATTGCAGAAATCCACCACTCCTTGTTCAGATGCACCAATCAAGGTCAGGGAGGGTGTCTAACTGCGTGTCAATCACTGCTCATGCACACGCATTCATTCTCCCTTGTGGGGGGAGGGGCTTAGGAGACCGTTTTGGGCTTTAGCAGAAAGGGGGGGAGGGACTGAGAAGTTGTCGATGTTCAAAGTCCTGGATCTTCACATCCTGCCTACAGCACCTTTAACACACAATTATTATTCCATCTATTACCACCACATTTATAAAGCATTTACGAATCTATCCAATTCATCATTATTTTAAATTTGTTCCCCCCAAACCTTACCTCTGCCACACTCACTTTAAATGTCGTATATTCAATTTGCAGAATTTGGTTTAACCTATGTCTCTCATCCTGCCTCTAGGTATTTCGTACTTTTCCACTGTCCCATACTGATGTAACCTGTCAATACCAGCTCATCATGCGTTAACAGAGAGGGTAATGATCTAACACATAATGCAAAGAGCACACCTCACACACATTTGACATGAGCACAGTTACACTTTTTCCTTACCTACACCCACATTTCCTAAAAACATGTGACCTCTTAGTAATGTCATTTTCATATTAAAGGAACACGCCACCGTTTTTTGAAATATGGTTATTCACCGTCTCCCCTAAATTTAGATACAGTGCCTTGCGAAAGTATTCGGCCCCCTTGAACTTTTCGACCTTTTGCCACATTTCAGGCTTCAAACATAAAGATATAAAACTGTAATTTTTTGTGACGAATCAACAACAAGTGGGACACAATAATGAAGTGGAACGAAATTTATTGGATATTTCAAACTTTTTTAAGAAATAAAAACTGAAAAATTGGGCAGTGCAAAATTATTCAGCCCCTTTTACTTTCAGTGCAGCAAACTCTCTCCGGAAGTTCAGTGAGGATCTCTGAATAATCCAATGTTGACCTAAATGACTAATGATGATAAATAGAATCCAGCTGTGTGTAATCAAGTCTCCGTATAAATGCACCTGCTCTGTGATAGTCTCAGAGGTCCGTGTAAAGCGCAGAGAGCATCATGAAGAACAAGGAACACACCAGGCAGGTCCGAGATACTGTTGTGGAGAAGTTTAAAGCCGGATTTGGATACAAAAAGATTTCCCAAGTTTTAAACATCCCAAGGAGCACTGTGCAAGCGATAATATTGAAATGGAAGGAGTATCAGACCACTGCAAATCTACGAAGACCCGGCCGTCCCTCTAAACTTTCAGCTCATACAAGGAGAAGACTGATCAGAGATGCAGCCAAGAGGCCCATGATCACTCTGGATGAACTGCAGAGATCTACAGCTGAGGTGGGAGACTCTGTCCATAGGACAACAATCAGTCGTATACTGCACAAATCTGGCCTTTATGGAAGAGTGGCAAGAAGAAAGCCATTTCTTAAAGAGATCCATAAAAAGTATCGTTTAAAGTTTGCCAAAAGCCACCCGGGAGACACACCAAACGTGGAAGAAGGTGCTCTGGTCAGATGAAACCAAAATCGAACTTTTTGGCAACAATGCAAAACGTTATGTTTGGCGTAAAAGCAACACAGCTCATCACCCTGAACACACCATCCCCACTGTCAAACATGGTGGTGGCAGCATCATGGTTTGGGCCTGCTTTTCTTCAGCAGGGACAGGGAAGATGGTTAAAATTGATGGGAAGATGGATGGAGCCAAATACAGGACCATTCTGGAAGAAAACCTGATGGAGTCTGCAAAAGACCTGA